>NC_047027.1:27570183-27591656 GCF_902652985.1 Pecten maximus | reverse complement strand
TTAAGTTAAATTACTAATTTAGGGTATGGAACAATGTTGGATTTGTTTTATATTTTGAATGTAAATCAATATCAACATATTCAACAATGTATTATAGAAAATTATTTGACATATACACATAAAAGATAGTTTTTCTTCAAAATGTTATCTCCAGGCAGGTAGAAATTAGTAAATTTTCAAATATCTTTACCTAAAATACTATTTCAACATATTTTAACATTTGTTTACATACATGTGCCAAAGAAAACAATGTGCGAGAAACCTGTTCTAACAAAATTACAATAAAATAATATCAGTTATAAATTATTAACTTTTTCGCAATTTATATGGGTTGGGAGAAACCTGTTAAAACAAATTTACACTAAAACAACTTAAATTAATATGTCATGATCACATTAAGTTAAATTCAGGAATTTCAGGTTATAAATCATGTTATCAATGTAATATAATTTGTTTTGATATTTTGATTTTAAAATAATTTTAACTTCATACAAAAGGTATTTTAGAAAATAACCAAATTAAATGATTAATAGAATTTATCTAATAATCATAAGTTTACGCAATATTCTCCTTGGAAATGTCATCTGTGCACAGGTAAAAAAACAGTAAATTTTGAAATATCTTTCTGTCAAATACCATATTTCCTGTTACATATTTTATTAAACCTTTCGTTTACATACAACAAAGGAAGGAAGGTGCGAGAAACCAAATCTGACAAATTTAAACTAAAAAAAAATGACATTGAAATAATTTGTACCATATTTGATATATTTCTTAAGTCAATTTATACTTAGATTTATGTTAATTGACTACAAAAGGTATTGAGATTATTTGACAATATCAAGGAATTAAATAACTGGATTTAATTAGCAAAATTTTTCAGAATAGTCTTCGAAATGCCATCTACACACAGGTAGAATACAGCTTCACAGGGACAGGTTTGTAAACAGTTCACAATGTATGTTTCTGTTTTAAGGCCCACACTGCCACGGAAAATATGCAGGGGGCCCATTCTACTTTGCAGGCCCCTGACCGCAATCAATTCCTCCCTATGTTCTACTGAAGAAAAACTGAATTTAAATATTTTGAAACTTAGCCCAAAATCTGGTTTTGATTTCATATTGTTGAACTATTTTCTCAATTTCAAGCTATTAAGATATTGAGAAAACACTATCTTCCACATTTTTCAATTCTTTGTTACAGTGATTTGCAACATTGAGATAGCTTATGAAAGAAATATTGAAAAGTTATTCCGTAGATGTTTTCATATACAGTCAAACCTACTCTAACGGCCACCTTGGATAAGTTAAGCGGTCAGTCTGTGGTCTGCCCGATGGAAATTATAATGAACCTTAAGTAAGCGGTCACCTGTCTAACGCGGCCAACGGCAACAAAAATCTGTCCCGAGTCGTTGTATTATCTTGTATTAAGCGGCCATTTTTTTCTGAAGTAGACATCCGCAATGATCACATTGGCCAGGTATTTTTACCAAATTCATCAAAACTTTTTTTTTTTTGGTTTCATTTCAAAATACACTGTACATGTTATATTGATATCAATATCAGTAAGTGCATTATAAT
This sequence comes from Pecten maximus, assembly GCF_902652985.1. Classification (NCBI taxonomy): domain Eukaryota; kingdom Metazoa; phylum Mollusca; class Bivalvia; order Pectinida; family Pectinidae; genus Pecten; species Pecten maximus. The sequence continues at coordinate 27,590,076 of NC_047027.1, read as the reverse complement.
ATGATGAATTCAATAAACTGTTGAAAAAAGAATTTGGCAACAGGCAGTTCCTGGCCAACCTGGTTTAAGCGGCCACCTGTCTTAAGCAGCCGATATCTGTCGGTCCCTTGGGCGGCTGCTTAATACAGGTTCGACTGTATATAGAGAAGGGAAGGTGAAAATCAGTACCATTTGTGCTGTCGTGGTTGTCCTTGGGCAAGAAACTTTTAAGTACATACTTTCATTACTCTTGATGGCATGCGATGGGCTGCCAATGTGTTATTCCGTGAGGTAGTCACTAACTACAAAGAGACCTACCTCAAAATAAAAGGATGATTATCACAAGACACATAGCAAAACAAGCATATATATGAGTAAGTCATTTATTTTCAGTGCTGTCGTGGTTGTGTCCTGGATGCCGGCATACGACAGCTGACATACATGCTGTTCATTGAGGTAGTCACCAACTACTGCAAGGAGAACACACCTCAAACTATGATATGCCAGTTATTTTTCAGAAACCGGGCAAACTGCTATCTCATAAAAGGGATCAAGTTATTAACAAGAAATATCTTTAAAAAAGATAAACGGCATAGTTTTAATGCTGGTGGTTATAATATAAAACTACTGGTGAAATAAGTTAACGAACTACATTGTAATCAATAAATGCACAGTTTCAGCACGGTAACAAAATTATATCAGTCTGAATCATTTTTGGTGATATTACAATTTAAAAGGGACATCACGGTAAAAACGTTGCAATTTTCACTGAATGTACGCGTTTTGTTCCTTTCCAGTTATGTTTCTGTGCTGTCCCAATGTTGTTCACAGTCAATCCCTATGTCCAGCTTGACCACTCGATTTAGTTGGGAATCCACCTCTAAATCAAGCTCGGAAATTATTTTCAAATCATTACGTGACTGTTTTGAAATCGTCGCAGCACAAACACACAATAGTTTACAAGGCGATATATATATTCCATCTGGGTTAGTTGGATAACGATATTATACAGTGGTTTAAATGTTAAATAACACATTCTGTATATATTACGGCTCACATATTTATGTGTAAATAAGTGTAAACATTGTTCATATAGTATAGTGACAGTAGCAATGTACTGGTACAGACTGTATAATATTACCGAGTTTGTGGAACTATTACAGAGTTTGTGGAACTATTACAGAGTTTGTGGAAATCTTACAGAGTTTGTGGAAACCTTACAGAGTTTGTGTAAATATTACCGAGATTGTCATGAACTACTATCAAACAATCAAGCAGAAAACGAGCAGCATCCGTATTGCTGCTGTTTTCATGTTTGAACTGTTAAAGTTTATAGTACTGCTTCCCAAGTTTAATTCTAGGATTGTGTTTAACCTATTTTCCTATTATTCTCTTCATTGCGGAAGCTGTTATCGTTTTCAACCGCAGTCGGTTCACATTGGAAGCCATTTTTGTTAGCTCAAGTTGAGCTTATGCCATACCGTGGCATCTGTCGTCCGTCCTTCCATCCATCCGTCCGTCGTCCGTCTTTCCGTCAACAATTGATCAAATTTGGTCAGAAGCATCCCTATGGGTAGGGGACTCAAAATTGTACAAATGATGGGGCTGGCCCCCCAGGGGCCTGAGGGGTGGGGCCAAAAGGGGTCAATTGGGTTATATTGATATAAACGACTTCATCTCTGAAACCAAGCAATGGATAAAGCTCATATTTGCTTGGTATCATCACTATGGGGTGGGGACTCAAAATTGTACAAATGATGGGGCTGTCCTCCAAGGGGCCTGAGGGGCGGGGCCAAATGTGGTCAATTTGGCTATATTGATATAATCGACTTCTCTGAAATCGAGCAATGGATATATATCGCTCATATTTGCCTGATAGCATCACTGTTGGATGGGGATTCAGAATTGTACAAACGACGGGGCTGACCCCTTGGGGACGTAGGGGTGGGGCAAAAATGGGTCAATTTGGTTAAATTGATATAAACAACTTCTCTAAAACTAAGCAATAAACAACTTCTTCTCTGAAACTAAGCAATGGATATCACTCACATTTTATTTGTAGCATTGCCATGGGGTGGGGATTCAAAATTGTACAAAGTTAGGGGTTGCCCAGGGGGCTGAGGGGTTGGGACAATATGGCTAAATTAATGTGAACAACTTCTCTGAAACAGCTCATATTTGACTGGTAGCATCTTTTTGGGTAGGAATTCAAAATTTTATAAAGGAACTGACCCCTGGGGTGCAGAAGGCGGTTTCAAAAGGGGTCAATTGGTTTAAACGACTTCTTTTCTGAAACTTAGCAATAGATATGATTTTCACTCACACTTGTGTGGTAGCATCCCTATGGGGTACTCCTATACGTATATGAGGTCTTATTCCACCTGATTACATTGGTGGATATTGCGACCTCATATCCCCTCAGTGTGTTTTTCTTGTAGCTGTCAGCGCCCTGATTCTAGGGCGCGACGAAAAAGTGTCATAAACCATCTAAAACGATAATTCATGTTAACAAATATGTGTACGCTTACTTGTTGATGAAGTATCAATCCATTTATGCACAAACTGTTGATGGACACCTCTTAAATATAATTATATCCACAATAATTCACTTGCAGTTGCAACCTACTGTGTTCAAACATTGGGTCACTAAAACAACTTTGCTGTTCCGGTTATTATAAAATAATAAATGCAAATAAAACGGAAAAGGTAGAGTAATATTTTCACAGCGTTTCGTTTGTTTCGTCTATTTCAAATCCATATTTGGATAAACCGGAAATAACCTCGGAGGTCACACTCAAAACAAGTATGGCGGTATATACAAATGGGACCTACGCTTAAACGACCAAAGAGGCTTATAATAACTGATCTTTGATATAGATATGGACACACGTTGTGTGACTTTGTGTATTTATGATAGATAAATAGAATAAGGTAGGTCGCATCATATGAAATGTGAGTAAAGATAACTTTTAAACGACTTTAATTAGGTTGGTCACAGCAACAGGTTTTATGTGCGGTGGTGATTAGAGGTGACAGCCTGTCAAAAGTTTCGTGTAAACCTCTAATATTATTGGAGTACCCTATGGGGTTGCGCCAAAAGTAAATTTCATTTCATGGATTAATGTATTTTTTGGCATAAAAATATCACGTTCCCATATAAAATGCCTATGATATACTGACATAGCAATACCGGTGACAAATATTCTTAATCATCAGATTTGTTTCATATCTCGTGAAATCCAGGTGAGCGATACAGGCCCTCTGGGCCTCTTGTTTCCATGTGTTTTAGTTTGTTGTGCGCATGCGTTTATCGTATATGTCACAAAAGTTTTGCATATTCAGATTGTTGATAACCTTTTAATAATTGATAATTGATGTTTTTATGTACATACATCATCAAATTCGAATGGTTATTGTTCTGAAGATTATTTTTTTAAAAGATATACCAAATAATATAATAAAAAAAATATATATATTGGTTTACCGTGAGGTCACTTTAACTTTGTTTCGTTTTTAACTATATATCTGCATTGACCAATCACATACTTCATCTTGACCATGCAGTAACGCCACCTGTCGCGTCATATCCGGAACCAAAACAAAATTAGACGGCTATGCCGAAAAACATCTGTCTACGGGAGTCGAATCCCTACTGTGGGTGGATACATCCTGTTTCACTGTGACGTCACACAAACATGGAAATCTCTATCCCGAACTGTGGCGTGGGGACTTTGGCACCACCCACTGTTTATATCCTCAGCGTGAACATTGCTGCTAGGGGTCCCAAATGGGGGAACTGGCTGCTAGCTAGCAGCATTATACAGGGTGTTGCCTCAATGCTGTGATATAGTACTCAATTCTGTAGAACATTTCTTTGTTTAAGATAACTAAGCTTTTGGGTTGTCTACTATCTGATACCAGTTAGTTTTGTTGTGAAAACCTGTTAGCTTAATCTCTGCATGAAACCATAGTATTGCTGGTTGAGGGTCACACACAAAACAATAAAATTATTTAGATAAACTTAAAAAAGGGCAGCAGAGGTCTGGGAATGGAGCCCTATCTCCAGAGCTGCCCAGTTACCCAGTGTCTTAGCTTTAAATCGCTGATAACTTAAGCTGTTGACAAATGTGTTTCTGGTATTAAGTGTACCTTGTGTAAATATGGTAAATATCAGAAAACTTCTGATAATCCCAATCAAATTTGGAGAGAGTCTGTAGGTTTCTAATTCAATAGTCATATACATATACATGTATACCTTATGTAGTGATACTGTGCAAGTGGAAAGCATGTCACATTGATGTCTTTACATTGCTCTATTTTATAACTTGTGCAAATGAAAAGTAGGAGTGATGATCATGATAGGACAACATCAACTGATATCTAGGATGATAATTGCATGCTGATAGCAAATATTGCAAAATTACGTCAATGAGACCTACTTTTTCTATGATTATTTTAGGGCAACAAAAATAGACATCAAGGATGAGAATGGAACGCTGATAGCGAATATTGCAAAATGAGGTCACTGTGACCATTTTCAGTAATTATATTTGGGCAATAGAAATGGACACTTAGGATGAGAGATCGAGGCATGTCGATAACAATTATTGCAAAATTTGGTCACTGTGACCTACTTTTTCAGTAATTATGTTAGATCATCAGAAATAGACATCTAGGATAAGAAAAGCATGCCAATAACAAATATTGCAAACTTAGGGCACTGACCTGCTTTTTCAATAATTACATTAGGGCAATAGAAATGGACATCTAGGATGAAATTTGATATGAAAAACATCATTGGATATCGGTCCCTCTCGTAGCCTTACTTTCACATTTAAACAAAATGGTCACCAATTCCTGGCCTCTGATTGGTCGAAATGTAGATAATGTTCAATTTCAATTAGATTTGATGTATGTGGGTATTAAGGGGACTACAAATTCAACTTGATGGGTTTTGTTGCCTTTACGAACAACAGTCTTTTTATTGGTCGAAACTTAGATATTGAGCGATTTTGACAAAACATGCTCACACAGAGTTATCGCCCCTTACTACACTTCATTCCATCTGTGACATCCTTCAGGTGTCACCCTCTAGTAAGGAGGAGATAACAGAGTTATCGTTCCTTACGGAACGTAATGTATACACGGCTACTTCTGCCTATTTAGCAGCATATAGTAGCACTTTGGGCGCAAAGAAAACTGTCCGTAACTTCTTGATGATACTTTCCTCACTTGTAAAACTCGGCGTGATCTAGGTCCTGACATATTCGGTATATCTGGGAAAAATCTAGTTATGGAGATATTTGGGGCCAAACACGCCAAAATCGTCATTTTGACTAAGAGTTTCTGTTTAAACCGCCCTCAAAAATCGAAAAAAAAATCCAGAAACATATACAATGCACCTATGAGTAGATAAATGTTTCCTGAAGAAAACCGTCTGTTTAGTTTTTCGATATCTTTATCAGAACGGTCACAATATTGTATTGAAAATGCCCTATTTTTTCGACCCTCTCAGTATTTTTCCACTCGACAGGGGTATTTTGATAGCAGACGAGCGCATGTTTTGATGACGTAACGCCCATCCTGAATTAACTCGTCACGAAAGTTTGTTGTGAAAGCGGCCTGTTGATTGAACTGCTCGGTGAGCTGGGTTCAGTTGTATTTTACTGTCACTGCCAGTATATATTGCTATTCTTCAATATCAGAGGCCATATTCCAGGATATAGATACTTTGTCACGATCATTGTATGTCGCTTTTCACAAACATGCATGCGAAAAATCAACCCAGCGTTCAGAATGTCAAGCAAATTCCCGAAGCGTCGTAGGCCTAACGCTGACGGTAAGTAAACTTGTTTGTTGACGTTGATGTAAACAAACGACGGTAAATATGCGCGAAGAATTTGACATTTACTGAACATTGTCTCCAATTTTCAGATTTAGATAGTCTCTGTATTTGTTTGTTACTAACTTCGTCAGGGATTTTTTTTATCGTATTGCGGCTAAAAATAACAACGGAAATCTGCAGATTGATGTGACAAATGTCAGAATGTACACAGAACCGTGTGCTCTCGGACACTTTCTCGTGAACGAATACATTCCAGGTTACTCAGATTCAGCTTTGTAACTCCTGTGATATATGCATTACCTTTAGGGAAGAGAGATGGAATAAATTTTGATTTTTAGCGATCACACACTAAGATAGACTTACTAGAGTCTCCAACTCGGCTCGTCTTCCATGTTGCTGTACGTACATTGTACGCTTGTATTATCGGTGAACATTACAGCGGATGTGAGCGGTTACATAGAATCATAACAAGTTGATGCAGAACAGGCGACTGATAGATTCTACAGGACTGATATTTCAATTAATTTTGTAAAACTATCTAAATTGAACCTAACAGTTACAGTACAGGGAGCTGGACAGTTCCATGGGTTCTGTCACCTGACTACATCACATGAATTGATTAAAAATAAAAATCTTCAGAGTTGAAATAGGTTTCAGCATGAAATATTGAATGAGTACAGCTTGTGTGACATTTTACATTTTGAAAGGCCAATTTAAACTACATATGTAGATTCATTGTTTTCTTTACATCATATAATTTTTTTTATCAACAATGTGTTCAATAATTTTTCAGGCTTTTAATGAAATAGTCCATTATAAATTCAAATGTTTATAATTTTAAATAGAGATTGCTAATCTGCCCTTGATTAAGATTATGTCTCTGGACAGGGTCAAATTATTTCATCTTTTCTATTTGAATAATGTCTCTTGGACAGGGTCAAATTATTTCATCTTTTTATTTGAATAAACAACGTAATGTAAATTTTCAAATTCTTTGCCACAAATACCATACAACATATTAAACCTTTCGCTTACTTGTGCCAGAGAAAACAATGTATGAGAACCATGTTCTGACAAAATTATACTAAAATAATGTTATTTTGTGGAATTAAGTTAAATTAACATAAAAGATAGTTTTTCTTCAAAATGTTATCTCCACGCAGGTAGAAATTAGTAAATTTTCAAATATCTTTACCTAAAATACTATTTCAAAATATTTTAACATTTGTTTACATACATGTGCCAAAGAAAATAATGTGCGAGAAACCTGTTCAAACAAAATTACAATAAAATAATGTCAGTTATAAATTTATTAACTTATTTGCAATTTATATGGGTTGGGAGAAACCTGTTATAACAAATTTATACTAAAACAACTTAAATTAATATGTCACATTAAGTTAAATTCAGGAATTTCAGGTTGTAAATCATGTTATCAATGTAACATAATTTGTTTTGATATTTTGATTTTAAAATAATTTTAGCTTCATACAAAAGGTATTTTAGAAAATAACCAAATTAAAAGATTAATAGAATTTATCTGATAATCATAAGTTTACGCAATATTCTCCTTGGAAATGTCATCTGTGCACAGGTAAAAGTCAGTAAATTTTGAAATATCTTTCCGTCAAATACCATATTTCCTGTTACATATTTTATTAAACCTTTCGTTTTCATACGACAAAGGAAAGAAGGTGCGAGAAACCAAATCTGACAAATTCAAACTTAGAAAAATGACATTGAACTAATTTGTACCATATTTAATATATTTCTTAAGTCAATTTATACTTAGATTTATTTTAATTGACTACAAAAGGTTTTATAGAGATTATTTGACAATATCAAGGAATTAAATACCGTATTTATTCTAATAAACGCCCCGGGGGCGCAGGGCTTTATCACCCATCTATTTGGGTCCGTTAAACGGACCCATTCCCAATAACAAAAAGTGTGATTTTTCCCAATTTTCTACTTGAAAATTCCCAATTCAAATGTATGAACAAATAAATTATGTTGAAACAAAAAATCTGATTACGGCCGGCGTTGAGCGTGTCGAGAAATTAAATATGACGAGTGGAACTACTGTAGTCTAATCCGAAGCGTGTGTCACTCGGAACCCCTCGTTCCAAATTCATAGTCATTTTGACGTTTTATGTAATGCGGTCTCGGCAACAGGTGTTTACAAGCGTTTGATGGATCGCGAGTTTCATCGCACCATGTGGCCTCAGACCACAATTATACTTCCGGGTCGTTGTACACGAATGTAGTACATATTGAAATTTCAGGACTGTTGCTTAATATTTTTTCCTGACTTAGCTGTTGCAGATATGGATAAAATTTTAGCATAGATTTATAGTGCAATATTTAATCTAGTGGCAGAATTTTGTTTTGACACCATTTCCATGTTTGTTTGTGAGGCAGGACACGGGGAGTTATAAGGCTTGAGGAGTAATATTTTGTGATTTTCCGGATTTTCCTACAATATAGTAGGGTGGTAACACTTAAATATAAATATCTTGAATAGTTCTACACGTGATGTAAAAACCAGATTTTTTTGCAAACTTCTGAAATATTTTAATTTTGATTTTAATCAACTTTTCCTCCAAGATTGAAATTGGGGTGAGCTAATTCCCATAAAATCATGAAGATTTACATGTGATTGAGTAAATCCCTATATTTCTAGGAAATTTGTCCTGATTCAGGTATCGTCTGATTTTGATGAAATTTGGTATGTAGGTAAATCATGGGACACCGTTCCCTCTCGTAGCCTCACTTTCATATTTAAACAAAATGACCGCAAATTCCTGGGTTCTGATTGGTCTCGATTCAGATATCGTCTGATTTTGATGAAATTTTGTATGTTAGGTACATATCATAGGACATCGGTCCCTCTCGTAGCCTCACTTTCACAATTAAACAAAATGACTGCCTATTCCTGGGTTCTGATTGGTCGAAATGTAGATATTGTTCGATTTCAATTCGATTTGATAAATTGGGGTATAATGGTAATGCAAATTCAACTTTATGGGTTTTGTTGCCTTAACGTCTTGTTATTGGTCGAAACTTAGATATTGATCGATTTTGACAAAACGTGCTCACACAAAGTTATCGCCCCTTACTGCACTTCATTCCATTTGTGACATCCTTCAGGTGTCACCCTCTAGTATGGAATGAAGTGTAGTAAGGGGCGATAACTCTGTTATCGTTCCTTACGGAACGGAATGTAGACACGGCTACTTTTGGCTATTTAGCAGCACATATCTGGGATTTGAGGGCAAAGAAAACTGTCCGTAACTTCTTGATGAAACTGTCCACACTTGTAAAACTCGGCGTGATCTAGGTCCTGACATATTCGGTATATCTGGGAAAAATCTAGTTATGGAGATATTTGGGGCCAAACAGGCCAAAATCGACACTTTGACTGCTGGTTTCTATATAACTCGACCTGGAGAATTCAATCTGAAAGCTGACGAATTGACACTCCAAATATAGGAAGAAGAAGTAATTCCGAAGAAATCCGCCTGTTTGGTTTTTCGATATCTGTTACAGAACGGCCACAATAGGGCTTTAAAAATGGGTAGTATTTTGGCGAGGTCTCAGGAACGCTGCCGGACATACGTCATGAGTTTGCTGCGCATGCGCTAGATTCGAAGGAATGTTCCAGCCGTCTGGCAGGTTAAATCTGTAACGGTGAACTGGGTTGAATTTTACTCTCTATGACAGTAGTTTACTATTTTACAATGTCAAGGGCGGTGTTCCTGGATGTGGATGCTTTGTCACGATCATTGTTTGTTGATTTTCACCAACAAGCATGGAAAAAATCAACCCAGCGTGCAGAATGTCAAACCAGAGACATATATACAGAGAGATTAGTAGCTCTCTCTTTGCCTTAGTGTTTACATAGGGGGTCCCTGACCTTCCCACAATCCTTTGCGGTCGCTCGGTTCAGTCTTCACTTGACGCCAAATCGCGAAATTGTGAAAACCACACACATGATTATCGATTATTTCTATTTGAAATCAACATCCAGATCCAAGGTAAGTGCTTTGATTTTATTAATAGCAAAATGCATAAGTGTTATCAATATGAAATATGTAACAATTTGCTGGGAAAACGTTCGTATTTTGAATATGAAATTCCAGCATACCGCACGAAGATCGGCGGTAATTTCTAATTTTCGAAAAGTCCCTGAGGGGCTTTTGAAAAAACGAAATGTTAGGAATATTTTTTTTATTTTTTAGTTTGAATATCGTTCGTTAGTTAGTTTTTGTGTAATGTGGTAACATTATTTTTAGTTTTAGTGTTTTAAGAAGATCTCATAGCTATACGAAATGATGACTTTTTTCATTCGTTCCATTCGACAACATATTCAAAGTGATGTGCGAAGGCCCTATGGATTTTCGAAAATACGGATAAATGTCAACAATGTGCATGATAAACAGGAATACATCCTATAAAAATGATTGTTTTTGGTTAATGTGGTAGCTTTTGTAGTGGCCTAGATAAATCGATGTGCTTTTTGTGTGCGTTTAAAATTGACGATGTTCTGGTCTGACGTAATGGCGGCTTAATTACAAAACTAAGATATGTCGAATAGGACCGAATGGATTCTCGAAAATACGGATTAATGCCAACAATGTGCATGCTAAACAGGAATACATCCTATAAGAATGGTTGTTTTTGGTTAATGTGGTAGCTTTTGTAGTGGCCTAGATCAAACGATGTGCTTTTTGTGTGCGTTTAAAATTGACGAAATTTTGGTCTGACGTAATGGCGGCTTAATTACAAAACTAGGATATGTCGAATAGGACCCAATGGATTTTCGAAAATACGGATTAATGCCAACAATGTGCATGCTAAACAGGAATACATCCTATAAGAATGATTGTTTTTGGTTAATGTGGTAGCTTTTGAAGTGGCCTAGATAAAACGATGTGCTTTTTGTGTGCGTTTAAAATTGACGATGTTTTGGTCTGACGTAATGGCGGCTTAATTACAAAACTAGGATATGTCGAATAGGACCCAATGGATTTTCGAAAATACGGATTAATGCCAACAATGTGCATGATTAATAAGACTTTATACCATAATAATGATAATTTTTAATTAATGTGGTAACTTTTGTAGTGGCCTAGATAAAACGATGTGCTTTTTGTTTGCGTTTAAAAGTGACGATATTTTCGTCTGACGTAATGGCGGATTCACCAGAACAAGTCGAAGAATTGCATTTTGAGACACGCACAATACGCAATATATAATCAGCACATATTGATGAACCGTTATAATATATAAGAAATGACATAATTAAATCACATGTTTGTTCATATGTTCTTGAAAACGGATGAATAAGCTTGATCTACGTTTTATCGATTAAGTCAATTCGTCCACAATATAAATCAAGGGCCGAAGTGACTTGTTTAATAAGCTTATAATTTAGTGTATTCGTTTCCATTTAATGTTATTATTATTAAAGAATGTCATTTATTGTAATGTCACAATTTGGTCAGTATGAATTATTAGTTAAAGATATCGATACTTTCCTAATTTTCACAATTTCCACAAATTTGTCTTGTGCTACAAGTTTACAGTCATATTAAAAAGATATTGATGTAAACACAGAATCCATATCTGTCACAGTATGCATGCAGCTTTAGTAATCTTTAAAAACCTAACTTTAATTAAGACTTTTTTTTATTTATTTCATTTTTTTTACATTTTGCATGAAAATTAAAACAGCAAGTTATATTATTACATTTCACAACTACAATTACTCATTCACAATTTTCTTCATTTTCACATTTTATTTTGATCAGATTTACTGAATGAACTAAAAATCTGTTCACCTATAAACATTCACACTGACAAGCACACACTTGCGTATACGTACATCATGAAGATGTATATAACTGGAGAAACAAAAGAGAAAAAATTTACATACACAGAGTAGAGAGAAAAAAAGGGAGGGGGTCACCGTGAGGGTGATGAAACAGATAATATTCCTTAACTTGAAATTTTCCATAGCAAAGCATTTCAGAATTTAAGGAAAAACTTCAGTTAAGGAGCATCAGGACACCTGATGGAATACATGCAGACATAATTATAAGTCTCCTATGATGAAACTGGGCCCTATATTAGTTGCTTTAACAAAATGCATGTAAGTTTTCATTAACATGATTATAACTTATAACATATTGTTCTATGGTACGTGTAAATTAAGGGTGTACACCTGGTCATGAGAAACCAGTTACCTGTAGTTCTGTAATACCTTGAAGGGTGATACATGTAATTACAAAACATGTAAATTTTCAAGCATAAATTAAAATAATGGATTTATTTTAGCTCTTCTCCCAATAACAAAAGTACTAAAGAGGCCTGTGGGCCTTCATGGTATATCTGTTATCATCATTCTTTATATCCTCTAATTCCCAAGCTAGGGGGAAATAGGACAAATAAGCAGGGATTGATCTAGGTCTTTTTAACTCCCATTAATGGCCCGTTTCCCCTCATGATTTGTTCAATTTTTCCCCTCACATCTGTTAAATTCTCTGCAATGTAGTAATTTTTCTCATTTTATTGGCAATCTTGTGTCCAAATGCTTATCTTTCTTTCAGATAAGGGTTTTCTTTTCAAACGTTTGCTGTTTTTGCTGGGAAAATGTGATTATTTAAAATTTCCCCTTTTCAGAGCTGATTTCGCCCATTTGTCCTAAATTCCAGATTAACCTCTAATATTCATACTCGTTTCGTTTTGTTTTTTCGTTAAAGTGAGCTAGGTATATATATAATTATGATGTAGCATATTGTTGAATTGTTTGAAACTGTCTCTGAATACAAAAGGTGTCTGTTTTGGATTTTTACAACTTTTGCACTGTCTGTGTTGGTACAGTTGATTTGAGGTAAAATATATATGATGACTATCGGGTCTGACCTGGCCATGTTCTTGCTCCAAAGAATGATTTGATGACAAATGAAAACTATTTTAGCAACTTGTGCTAAAGTATAGTTTTTTTATCTTTAGCAAATAATAAATGGTTTTAGCAAAACAGCATTATTGCTTATAGAATTCAATACATGTGTTAAACTATTTTATTAGTAAAAGTTATCTAGACGCTTTATAAAGCATTGCCTATCGAACAAACTCTCAAATGATTCAGATTTATTTAAGTACTTCCGTTTCCGTAACAAACATGTATATGACATGTGCTTATAATTATCATGCAGTTCAATCACAGGATAATTGAGTTGCGATGACATCGTAATTATTGTAAATGTAAGTAGTTCAATTAAAGATGAAAGACGGGTGTATTTATGCAGTCTATATTATTTTTTAAGGTTAAAAACAGTTTTGCAATTAGTGATTACATTATGCAAAATGTGATTGATAGCATGAGCACAGATACTTGGGCTTATTTTGCATGGAGACTGATCATGAGGGTCCTACAGGCATTCTTTTTTCAGATGCCATGAATCATTATGATTATTCAACACTCATAAACTTGTATTGTCTTTGAATATTAACATTTACAGTTGATTTATTTTTGTTTATATCTTCAACAGAATGCCAAAGTCAAAGAAAAGGACGAAGAGTTTCATTGGATACAGACCAAAGTTCCATTACCAGAAAGGGTCTAGGTCTGAAAATAACACGCACAGGTCAGAGTTCACGGTGCACGTGGACACTAGTTCAGAGACAGCAACATCTTCAGACAGAACTGACGCTGACCTGGTATCAGAAAAGGTTGATGTATCACACTCAAGTGCAGATGTTGAACAATTTTTAGATGCCTATCCTGATGGTCACAGTCATGAGTACTGTTTGGATTCCTTCAGTTTTTCAGCAGAAAGGGACAGTAATGACAGTGCAATATCTGTGGATGATCAGTCAGTGTTAGATGAATCCATATTATTACAAGACCACAGTAATACTAATATACAACATCAACATGACCTACTTGAGGACTCAGCTATTGATCTAGACATTAGCTCATGTGCAGAAGATCTAGACAGTTCTGCCAGCGAGCCTGTAGTTAATGAACCTGTGAATAGTTATGAGAGCTTAAAAGAAAAGTTAACAGAAGTGATTGAAGCCCCATTTGTAATGAACACAACTAACGGTGACATCAGGATACTTGAAATTTACAACAGTGGTAGCAAGTCAATTGTCAAGCTGGTGGTCCTGATACATGCAGATTACACAGCTACTATATCTGTTCACCAAAGGGAAATTCCATCCACACATGATCTTTGGAACGGTATGCCGCCAATATTTGATTCAACATCAAAGATTTTGCTACTTTTAACAAAATTACAAACATTCTCTGTGTGCATTGGGAATACTGATGAGGAGTTCCAAAGTCTTGTGTCAGTTGGAGCAGGTATCTCTGATGGGGAAGATCATGGATTAATACCCGGGCAAGTACTGGCGTACCGAGAAGGAGATTTTTGTGCTTCACAAGGAAACATCACTTACCATTCAACAATCAGATCTTCACAGTGCAGTATGCTGATCTATCAGAGGTCCCGATGTGCTAACTGCTCCTCGTTCCGAAGAAACCTAAGGAGAAGGAAGCAGAACCTTCAAGGAAAGGAGAATAAATTACTTTCAGCCAATTACAGGCACTCAAATATGACAACAGAGATGCTGAAAGCTAAACTTCACGAACAGAAGAAGAAGATTAGGAGTCTGCAAAATGAACTTGACACATTGAAGCGTAGGTTTGACCGAGAAATTCTAAAGAAAGGTGTTTCATTTAATGATGCCCAAAACATTGAAATGTCTGATCTTGTGTCATCATGCAGTGGGGACATGCAGAATGCATATGTTGACCCAAATTGTCTGCAGCGGTTGTTTTGGGATCAACAGAGGAAATTTAATTCAAGTGGAAAGAATGGAATGAGGTGGCATCCCATGATTATAAAATGGTGTTTGTACCTTCGTCATCGCTCTGCTAAAGCATATGAAGCCATGCGTGACGGTGGATTTATCAACTTACCAAGTGCAAGAACTTTATTTGACTATTCACATTATACTAAAAGTACTATTGGATATTCTACAGATGTAGTTAAAGTGCTAAAGGAAGAAGCTTCCAAAAGAAATATGTACAGTGAGGATGAAAGTTGGAGAGGCTATGTTGGTGTACTTTTTGATGAACTCAAGATCAAGGAGGACCTGGTGTACGACAAACACAGTGGAGAGCTTGTCGGTTACTGTGACCTTGATTCTGTGGGCAACAAGTTCATGGAATTGGAGAAATGTTTGAATGTAAGTGCCGATAAAACAACGGACATTGCCAAATATGTGATGATTGTTATGGTCCGAGCAGTAACAACAGATTTGAAGTTTCCACTGGCTGCATTTGCTACAAAAAGTATAACAGCAGATTTTCTGTACCCAATTCTATGGAAAGCTATCCATATTTTGGAAAACATTAATCTCAAAGTGCTTTTTTTAACCTGTGATGGAGCATCAGCCAACCGACGTTTTTTTAAATTACATACTTTAAATGGACATGACTTTGTGCATTACACAGACAACCCATATGATTCCTCTAGGAAAATATTTTTTGTATCAGATGTGCCACATCTCCTGAAAACCACAAGGAACTGTTTTAGCAATTCATTTTCCCATAGAATGTCCAGACAATTATGGAAGGATGAAAAAAACATTTCCTGGATGCACATTGTTAAGTTGTATGAGGAACACTGTGAATTCAGTTTGTACACTCCATGCCCAGAGTTGTCACGTGCTCACGTTGACCTTACTGCTTTTACGTGTATGAAGGTAAAATTGGCAGCCCAAGTAATGAGCGACTCTGTGGCGAATGCGCTAGAAGAACTGTATGATGGCCAGGTATCAGAAACGGTTACATTTATTAGAAACATCAACAAGTTTTTCGATTGTTTGAATGTACGGAATCGTTTCGAAGGTCGTAACAAAAGAAATCCGAATCTGGCACCCTATATGCAGACAGATGACGAGCGACTTGATTGGCTTCAACAAGATTTCCTGGGATACCTGGATACATGGAAACATAAAGTTCACAACCGTCCGGGGAACTTCTCCGCCTCACAGAAAGCGAGCATGCTTCTGAGCTATCAGACACTGGAAGGCCTTCGGATATCAGTTAAGTCAATCACCGAGTGTGTGAGACTCATGTTGAATGAGGGAGCACAGTTCATATTGACCCATGCTTTTAACCAAGATCCACTAGAGGAACACTTTGGACACCATAGAAACAAAGGTGGAGCAAATGACAATCCAACTGTCTATGATGTGAGAAATGCTTTGACACAGATCAGATCAGTGAATGTGCATGCATTTGCCCCCCGAAACGGTAATGTATTGCAAAATCAACAGATTGTGAACATTGATAACTCTAGTCTACCAAAGAGGAAAGTTAACAGAAATTAGATACAATCCAGAGTCCAAGATTCATTCAAGACCATTTATTGAGAGTGGCAACTGCTGAGATCTATCACATTGAATCAAATTATAGTTAGTTTGACCTAATGATACAGTCCTCGTTATTTGAATATTGTGGCGAGAATAGCACCACTGATGTCATAAGTTTGACATAATTTAAAACCCATTATCATACTTAATCTGAATGTATTGATATTTATAATGTGTATATATGTAGTGATAGAATTTAAATTTATTGAGTGACCACTGGTGATTAATTTCTATCGATCAAAGTACATAATTTATTAGTTGATGTAATCAATATGTATAAATATCTGTTTTGTGGATCCAAATTAAACAAGACATGTGCAATGATATTATATACTTATCTCATTTTCGAACATCTAAGCCACCCTTTAAAATGTGAAGTTACCTGATCATGAGCCTATAGTAATATAAATGTGAAATCTAGATTGATGCAAAATCTAATTCTACATTTGTTCCTTGGATGCAATTTATTTTTAAATTGCTATAATTAACTTATAATCAATAATTCCAATAATTTATCAATTCATTGAAATAAACTTTCAAGTGTGCCTGTACATGTGTAATTTGATGAAGTTATTGAATATATATATATCAGTAATTAAACATGCGTTGTAAAATTCTATTCATAACAAATAGCGGTATCCTTTTCTTGTTGATTTCTGCGCATGACTTTGCAGACCAACTGATGCCTGTTTACAGTATTTGATAACAATGCACTTGTCTAGATATACCATGTAGGAATATGTATTATTGTAAATATTACTGAGGGCTGTTCCTGGATTAAAGGTATAGGGGATATTTGACATGTTTAATAGTACTATTAAATTTAAACATGTCAAATATTAAAAATGATTTAATATTTACAATGAATGATAGCTATAGGAAAATTTGTTGTTTTAACTCTTAACCACGGACATAACATGTTGATAATACATAAAGGTGCCTTCAACCTTCGAATTTCCCAGGTGTGTGAATTGTGGAATCAGTCAAAAGAAAAAAGTGGAATTCATCAAAATTATATGGTATATATATGTATATATATATATGGTGTTTTGTTTTTTGGGTTTTTTTTTTGGCAATGTCCTGTGTAAAAATCATAAATATTGTATGTGTCTTGCATATGCTAATCCAAATTATTACCTAAAAAGGAGGACACAATCGTCATTAAAGTTAAATGATGTTTTTTTACAAGTTAGAAACTATTAAAGGATTGCTAAAATCCAAAATGAAATACCATGGAATATATATATACATACCATATAACAATGAAATTGAGGTAAACAGAAAGCAAACAATATTTCAACAAAAGAAATATAATTTATTATCTTTTGATTTAAACAAACTTTTAACTTAAATGCATATTTAATTTAAGGAAAAACTGTTGCAAATTGGTGATCTGGACCCATTTCTTGCCAAACATTTGAAATGTTTCAACATCCACTAATACATATGTAGCATATACACTGTGGTGAAAATTTTATAATGAAATAAACAAATAACTTCCAGTTTGTTTGTCTCTGTTGCACCTAAAGTTTTTGATTTTGATGGATTTTAATTGTATGTCTTTAAAAATATTTTGCAAACAACTGATTAGTACATACATAAAATACTGAAATGCTTTGTATTTCTATTATTGGACTTGTATGCAACTTAAGTCTTTAACTCTTTGTATAAATTTGTAGGAAACATTTAATTAGGAACTTGTCATATAATTTAAGTTATCAGTTTGAGAATAAAATATAACACATCTTCATAAATAAAGTACTGCTTTGTTCAAGAAAAAAGTGTTCTTGTCATATGTAAGTTTACCATTTCTGCAAATATAAATCATGTCTTCAAAAATTGCCTGAAATCTTGACAGAAAAAAAAGATGCTTTATATGTCAAAAGATTGTCTTTACAATAAAAATTAGAAACTTTTGAACGTTATTATTGCATCATGTTTGAAAACAATTGTTGGACATTTATTTTCGTCTCGGACAAATGTTTGTTTGTTTGCAAATATGTTGAGATAATCTAAAATATATAGTTTACAAATATATTACATGAACTTTGTGTATTTTATCGTAAAATTCATTTAACGAATGTTCCAAATAATTAAAAGGTTACATTTCACAACGTCTTCACTGGAAATTCAGCTTCAATTTCAAATGTCAAAATGGGACGGAAACTTTTGATTGTAGATTATACTATGCATTCAAGTCTTTTGATTTCAATTGTCCTCGTAAGCTGGAGGAGTTGTTCTTCATAGTTCTTTTGGCTTCAGCAGAGGCTTTTGAAAGTTTGTTTCTTTGAATGCGCACAGTAGCAAATCCTCGGATAGTCAAAAAAAGATTTAATACATCCTCGAGCACTTTGGATGTCACATCCTGAATTTCGTCGAGGCCATCAAACAGCTTCTTGGTGTATAACTTGACCATGAAGTCCTCCATGATTGCTTCTTTGAGGGGTCCTTTAAGGAGGGCTTTTGTGTTCAGGGCATTTGGCAACACTTTTTTCCTGGTCACAATTTCCAGTTCTCTGATGAGCAAGAAGAAGGTGTCGCTCGGGTACATAAGTCCACCCCTATCTTTCTTGGTAATCCATCTCCTGTAGCGAGAGATGAAGTTACTGCACCCATTTGTTGTTCTCTTGTCCTCAAAAGCCGACACCATCTCAACTTTTATTTCACTGTCCGATATTCTTGAATATCTTTTCTTCAAAATTCGCATGATAGACCCACACATATACATCAAAACAGTTTGGTCATTGTCCGAAATCACCATGGCTTCATCTGCTGAAGTTTGTGTATGTACTGCAATTTGCTCAACTAAAACTTTCTCCAGAACCTCCATGAAAACCAACTGCACAAAACTATGGACAGCACTGGCATCGGATAGTACATCCTGGTATAGCTGCAGATATTCCTGTCGAACGAGTTCATTGACACGCTTGTTGTGCAGGTTTCTAAGCAGCTGCTCCCTATCATGTATGCTCGACAATTGCATTCCACTTTTATCAAAAATTTCTGTAAACACACGTTTGAAGAATGTTTCAACTGAATCATTAGAGGTGGTGAACTCACACAAATTGGTAAAATGTTTACCCCCAAGAAACACAGATAACTCATCCTGACCCAGAGATATGACTGCAGCAGTAAATGCTTTGTGAAAGATGCTCTCAAGAACTCCATGCTGTTCGAATTCCTTCACTTCGGCGGGACTCTTGTCAGTGTCATTTCCTCTGGACTGTGGTTCTGTGGTTGACAGATTTGTGCGATGACTGCTGGCTGTGAAGGTAAAAAAAAATAATGTTTTAAAACCGATACTTAATTAATGGTTGTATTTCAACATTTATTTCTCATATATGTATTACACTGCGCATAAATTGTATTTGTGTCTTTTATGATACACTTTGTGTTATCTTAAACAAAATACAATTTATAAAGTTAAATAAAGTTTAATGAGAAAAAAAATAATGAAGTTGAAGATATTTCAGAAATAATACAAGATTAAGGTTTGAAGATATTTCAGAAAAAATACAAAGATAAATAATCATTCTATCATTTTACATTTTCATTCAATTCTCAAATAGATTCCATGTCAGAGTTATTTCCCTTAAATTTGTTTTGGCATAGCCGTT
>NC_047027.1:27528736-27569683 GCF_902652985.1 Pecten maximus | reverse complement strand
AGGGAAAATAAACTAAAATATCTCCAAACTCTATATCAGGTAGCCTCGCCAAATTACTAACCCACATTGAGTCTTGGATTGAAAAAACATCTGGCAGCACCACTGGCTCTCCATTTTTGTCCGTGACCGTCCGCCTGCTTCGTGACGTTTCATGGTAATCATCTTTCTCGATAGAAGACAAATGTAAATCATCTGCGATTTCGGCTAATTTTACCAAGGCACCTTTTGTTTTATTTGAGGTTGTGATCCCTCGCTCGGCCAAAGAACTTTTCAACTCGCTTACCGTCATTGAAAACTTCGACTTGGCCGCCATTTTGTTTTCGAAGTGTCCTAAATAAAGTCACGTGGTGATGAAAGTCACATGACTAAACCGGCCGAAAATTGTATCCCGGAAACGGCGTATTAGTGATACATTAATTAGGATACTGATAGTAATTATCCAAATCATATCTTGAAATGTATGTAAATTCTGCTATAGCAATATATGTACATACAACAGCCCTGTGTGGGGCTTGCTACGTTATCAGGTGTAGACGGAGTATGAGGGATTTCTTATACCCTGTCAGAGTGCAGTGCATGCAGGGTATAAATACTCATTCTTACCGGGATTTGCCACCTGAACAAAGAGCTTTCGTTGACTGATTAGAGGAACTTGTTATCTTTTCAAAGGATTAAAACAATGAATTCAGAACTTTAATAGCAACAAGTCATATCTCACCATTCTGGCATATTATGGGCACACAATGATTTTAAACAACTTACAATGTGGGTTTTTTTTTGTAGCAAGTGATGTTTACTTAAATAATGCTGAAAACAGGGTGAACTATATATTAATAAATTTATTTGACAAAATCAGTACTTTTTTTTTGCAATTTGGTATTTTCCCAAATTTCTCAAAATGTCGGTGAATTTTCCTAACTCAAAAGC
Source organism: Pecten maximus (assembly GCF_902652985.1). Classification (NCBI taxonomy): domain Eukaryota; kingdom Metazoa; phylum Mollusca; class Bivalvia; order Pectinida; family Pectinidae; genus Pecten; species Pecten maximus. The sequence goes on along the minus strand of NC_047027.1, from coordinate 27,568,756 downwards.
CACGGCAGGCTGAAAAATAATGGGAACAAAAACACTGTATGTCTTGGTAGTATGGGGGTAGTATGTGGTAGTATGGGGTAGTATGGGGTAGTATGTGGTAGTATGGGGTAGTATGTGGTAGTATGTGGTAGTATGGGGGTAGTATGGGGTAGTATGGGGTAGTATGGGGTAGTATGTGGTAGTATGGGGGTAGTATGTGGTAGTATGGGGTAGTATGTGGTAGTTTGGGGTAGAATGGGTAGTATGTGGTAGTATGGGGGTAGTATGTGGTGTTGGGGTGCCTGGGTCTTGTGGTCGTCTGGGGTCTCTGTGGTCGTATGGGGGTCCGTCTGGGGTCGTTGGGTAGTCTGTGTCGTCTGCTATGTGGTAGTATGGGGGTAAGTATGGGGTAGTATGTGGTAGTATGTTGTATTGGGGGTAGTATGTGGTAGTATGGGGGTAGAATGGGTAGTTTGTGGTAGTATGGGGTAGTATGTGGTAGTATTGGGTAGTATGGGTAGTATGTGGTAATATTGGGGTAGTATGTGGTAGTATGTGGTAGTATGGGGGTATGTGGTAGTATGTGGTAGTATAAACATGTGGTAGTATGGGGGTAGTATGTGGTAGTATGTTTGTTCCCCATGTCTATGGTAGTATGGGGGTAGTATTGGGGTAGTCTGGGTGTATTGTAGTCTGTTGGTGTACTGGGGTCGTCTGTGTAGTATGGGGTAGTCACTGTGGTCGTCGTTGGGTCGTATTGGGGTCGTATGGGGTTGTCTGTGGTCGTCTGGGGGTCTTCTGTGGTCGTCTGGGGGTCTTCTGTGGTGTACTGGGGTCGTCTTTTGGTCGTTTGGGGTCGCCTGGGTCGTCTGTGTCGTCTGGGGTGGTGTCTGTGGTCGTCTGGGTGCGCCTGGGTCGTCTGTGGTCGTCTGGGGTTCGTCTGTGGTGTCTGGGGGTAGTCTGGGTAGTATGGGTCGTATGTGGTAGTTGGCTAGTATGTGGTTCTGGGGTCGTCATGGGGTTCTGTGGTAGTTGTTGTGTATGGGGGTTGTATGTGGTGTCTGGGGGTAGCCTGGGTGTTTGTGGTCGTATGGGGTTAGTGTGGTCGTATTGGGTAGTATGGGTCGTATGTGGTCTACTTGGGGTAGTGTGGTGTCTGTGGTAGTATGGGGGTATGTGGTAGTATGTGGTAGTATAAACATGTGGTAGTATGGGGGTAGTATGTGGTAGTATGTGGTAGTAAAATGTATATGGGTAGTATGGGATAGTATGGGGTAGTATGTGGTAGTATGTGGTAGTATGTGGGTAGTATGTGGTAGTATGGGGTAGTATGTGGTAGTATTGGGGGTAGTATGTGGTAGTATGGGTAGTATGTGGTAGTATGGGGTAGTATGTGGTAGTATGTGGTAAATCGACGTGCTTCATGGAGAAACACGTCGATTTCTTCGGAGAGTGTTCATCATGATAAGACATTGTAAACTTTTACATCTCATTAGTTTAACATAATAATATTTAACTATTAACTTTTTCTGCCCTTCTTCTAAAAGCTAAATGGATAAATTTACCAATTTTATTTAGTTCTTTTACATTATTCACACTTAATAATTTGACTAATTTGAAAACACTTGGCTTTCTGTAATAATAATTTTTGATATATTTTGACGAAGATCAGAGTAAAATGGACATTGTAGTAAAAAATGATACTCGTCTTCAATTTCCTCTAAATTACAACAAGCGCACAATCTGTTAGCCCTGGGAACATTATGTTTTCTGCCATACTCTATATTTTAATTATGTGACGAAAGTCTTAATTTAGCTAGACACTTTTTATAAATACTATCAATGGCATGGGCTTACTTAGATAAACCTGTAAACAAAAATTATCGACTAAATGTTTATATACTACTCCTCGTGATGTAGCTTTAATTCTATTAATGATTTCTTGCTGATACACATCCTTAATTCTATTTTCTATAACACTATAAGTATAACAAGCAATTGCAGTATCATGCCAGAGATAAGAAAGTCCTACTTTATCAAGTTCATTTTCAATGTCAATTATCCATTCATCATTCGACTCAATTCTCTGTTCCAAACATATTGCTTTTAATAAACAATTTGAAGTACTTTTCAGTTTAAGCCAATATTTAATTTTTTTATTTTCCTGATAATACAATGTGAATCTGCCCAACTCCAAATACAGAAAATCATTACATGTAGATTTATTAACTCAAAGTAAACTTTTACAAAAGACAGTATGTACTATACATGGGCTATTCAAATCGCCCTGCGTCCGTGGTCCGTCCGTCCGTCCCTCCGTCCTTCCGTCCCTCCGTCCGTCCGTAAGCAATTCTTGTTATCGCTATTTCTCAGAAAGTACTGAAGGGATCTTTCTCAAATTTCATGTATATGTTTCCCTTGGTGCCTAGTTATGCATATCACATTTTGAGACCAATCGGAAAACAACATGGCCGACAGGCAGCCATCTTGGATTTTGACAATTGAAGTTTTTTATCGCTATTTCTCAGAAACTAATGAAGGGATCTTTCTGAAATTTCATATGTAGGTTTCCCTTGGTGCCTAGTTATGCATATTGCATTTTGAGACGAATCGGAAAACAACATGGCCGACAGGCAGCCATCTTGGATTTTGACAATTGAAGTTTGTTATCGCTATTTTTAGCCCACCATCATCAGATGGTGGGCTATTCAAATCGCCTTGCGTCCGTGGTCCGTGGTCCGTCCGTCTCTCCGTCTGTCCGTCCGTCCGTAAACAATTCTTGTTATCGCTAATCCTCAGAAAGTACTGAAGGGATCTTTCTCAAATTTCTTATGTAGGTTCCCCTTGGTGCCTAGTTATGCATATTGCATTTTGAGACCAATCGGAAAACAACATGGCCGATAGGCAGCCATCTTGGATTTTGACAATTGAAGTTTGTTATCGCTATTTCTCAGAAAGTACTGAAGGGATCTTTCTCAAATTTTGTATGTAGGTTCCCCTTGGTGTCTAGTTATGCATATTGCATTATGAGACCAATCGGAAAACAACATGGCCGACAGGCAGCCATCTTGGATTTTGACAATTGAAGTTTGTTATTGCTTTTTCTCAGAAAGTACTCTAGGGATCTTTCGGAAATTTCATATGTATGTTCCCCTTGGTGCCTATTTATGCATATTGCATATTGAGACCAATTGAAAAACAATATGGCCAACAGGCAGCCATCTTGGATTTTGACAATTGAAGTTTGTTATCGCTATTTCTTAGAAAGTACTGAAGGGATCTTTATCAAATTTCATATGTAGGTTTCCCTTGGTGCCTTGTAATTATGCATATTGCATTTTGAGACCAATTGAAAAAATAACATGGCCTACAGGCAGCCATCTTGGATTTTGACAATTGAAGTTTGTTATCGCGATTTCTCAGAAATTACTGAAGGGATCTTTCTCAAATTTCATATGTAGGTTTCCCTTGGTGCCTATTTATGCATATTGCATTTTGAGACCAATCATAAAACAACATGGCCGACAGGCAGCCATCTTGGATTTTGATAATTGAAGTTGTTATCGCTATTTCTCAGAAATTACTGAAGCGATCTTTTTCAAGTTTCATATGTAGGTTTCCCTTGGTGCCTATTTATGCATATTGCATTTTGAGACCAATCGGAAAACAATGTGGCCGACAGGCAGCCATCTTGGATTTTAACAATTGAAGTTTGTTATCGCTATTTCTCAGAAAGTACTGAAGGGATCTTTCTCAAATTTCTTATGTAGGTTCCCCTTGGTGCCTAGTTATGCATATTGCATTTTGAGACCAATCGGAAAACAACATGGCCGATAGGCAGCCATCTTGGATTTTAACAAATGAAGTTTGTTATCGCTATTTCTCAGAAAGTACTGAAGGGATCTTTCTCAAATTTTGTATGTAGGTTCCTCTTGGTGCATAGTTATGCATATTGCATTATGAGACCAATCGGAAAACAACATGGCCGACAGGCAGCCATCTTGGATTTTGACAATTGAAGTTTGTTATTGCTTTTTCTCAGAAAGTACTCTAGGGATCTTTCGGAAATTTCATATGTATGTTCCCCTTGGTGCCTATTTATGCATATTGCATATTGAGACCAATTGAAAAACAATATGGCCAACAGGCAGCCATCTTGGATTTTGACAATTGAAGTTTGTTATCGCTATTTCTTAGAAAGTACTGAAGGGATCTTTATCAAATTTCATATGTAGGTTTCCCTTGGTGCCTTGTAATTATGCATATTGCATTTTGAGACCAATTGAAAAAATAACATGGCCTACAGGCAGCCATCTTGGATTTTGACAATTGAAGTTTGTTATCGCGATTTCTCAGAAATTACTGAAGGGATCTTTCTCAAATTTCATATGTAGGTTTCCCTTGGTGCCTATTTATGCATATTGCATTTTGAGACCAATCATAAAACAACATGGCCGACAGGCAGCCATCTTGGATTTTGATAATTGAAGTTGTTATCGCTATTTCTCAGAAATTACTGAAGCGATCTTTTTCAAGTTTCATATGTAGGTTTCCCTTGGTGCCTATTTATGCATATTGCATTTTGAGACCAATCGGAAAACAATGTGGCCGACAGGCAGCCATCTTGGATTTTAACAATTGAAGTTTGTTATCGCTATTTCTCAGAAAGTACTGAAGGGATCTTTTTTAAATTTCATATGTAGGTTCCCCTTAGTGCCTAGATATGCATATTGCATTTTGAGACCAATCAGAAAACAACATGGCCGACAGGCAGCCATCTTGGATTTTAACAAATGAAGTTTGTTATCGCTATTTCTCAGAAAGTACTGAAGGGATCTTTCTGAAATTTCATATGTAGGTTCCCCATGGTCCCTAGTTATGTATATTGCATCTTGGGTCCAATCAGAAAACAACATGGCCGACAGGCAGCCATCTTGGATTTTGACAATTGAAGTTTGCTATCGCTATTTCTTAGAAAGTACTAAAGGGGTCTTTCTCAAATTTCATATATAGGTTCCCCTTGTTTGAAAAGTACTTCAGGAATGTTTCTCAATTTGCACAGATTAGTAAGAGGAAGGGAAAAATAGAGAAAAGATCAATCTGACATGGAACCTATAAAGATCATTCAATGGTGGGCGCCAAGATCCCTCTGGGATCTCTTGTTCTATGTCTGGTGCTTTATAATTATGATGCCCCCATATTTCACTTGCATATCCTTTATTCTACCACAATACCCCGTGTTATTCAACTCTCAGACCATCAGTTAATCATTACAGCTGTTGATAAACAATCTGTTTATACCACACATGGAAAAAGAAGAAGAAAAAACATAACAATAACAATAGTGATTTCCATCCGAAATGGAAATCCCTAATAATTAAATAAGTATTTATATAATAATTCAAATTTTTATGTTAATGACCGTAGCGACTTAACAACAACTGTTCTGAATACATAATGACAAAATTAGATGATCTGACCATACGGAAACATTGTACGATGTTTACTTGCCGAAATATACGCAATTTAATTCCAATCCAAACCGCCTCGCAGCTTCAGGTCGCCATCTTTGTTAAAAGCAAAGCATTTGTGCATTTGGAAGAGTTAGTACAGCAAAGTTTCTAAATGATCTTGTGATACAAATTTTAAGATTATAATAGAAACGAAATATGGATTTTAAAATATTTTGATTTAAATTACTTATGCATTAGGTTAGCAAATAAAACGATTATTTACAATGAACTTTAACGTTGTACTCAATACTGATCACGATGCTTTTATTAGCCCACCATCATCAGATGGTGGGCTATTCAAATCGCCCTGCGTCCGTGGTCCGTCCGTCCGTCCGTCCGTAAACAATTCTTGTTATCGCTATTTCTGATAAAGTACTGAAGGGATCTTTCTCAAATTTCTTATGTAGGTTCCCCTTGGTGCCTAGTTATGCATATTGCATTTTGGGACCGATCGGAAAACAACATGGCCGACAGGCAGCCATCTTGGATTTTGACGATTAAAGTTTGTTATCGCTATTTCTAAGAAAGTAATGAAGGGATCATTCTCAAAATCCATATTTAGGTTGCCCTTGGTCCCTAGTTATGCATATTGCATTTTGGGGCCAATCGGAAAACAACATGGCCGACAGGCAGCCATCTTGGATTTTGACAATTGAAGTTTGTTATTGCTATTTCTAAGAAAATACTGAAGGGATCTTTCTCAAATCTCATTTGTAGGTTCTCCTTGGTGCCTAGTTATGCATATTGCATTTTGAGACCAATTGGAAAACAACATGGCCGACAGGCAGCCATCTTGGATTTTGACAATTAAAGTTTGTTATTGCTATTTCTCAGAAAGTATTGAAGGGATCTTTCTGAAATTTCATATGTAGGTTCTCCTCGGTGCCTTGTTATGCATATTGCATCTTGGGACCAATAGGAAAACAACATGGCCCACAGGCAGCCATCTTGGATTTTGACAATTGAAGTTTGTTATCGCTATTTCTCAGAAATTGCTAAAAGGATCTTTCTGAAATTTCATTTGTAGGTTGCCCTGGGTCCCTAGTTATGCATATTTGATTTTGAGACTAGTCAGAAAACAACATGGCCGACAGGCAGCCATCTTGTATTTTGACAATTAAAGTTTGTTAACGCTATTTTACAGAAGGTACTGAAGGGATCTTTCTCAAAATTCATATTTAGGTTCCCCTTGGTCCCAGGTATTGCATTTTGGGACCAATCGGAAAACAACATGGCCGACAGACAGCCATTATCGCTAAATCATAAATTTTATATATAGGTTCCCCTTGTTTGAAAAGTACTAGAGGGCTGATTCTGAATTTACAGATTAGTAAGACTTAAAGTAAGGGAAAAGTAGAGAAAAGATCAATCTGACATGGAACCTATGAAGATCATTCAATGGTGGGCGCCAAGATCCCTCTGGGATCTCTTGTTTAGACGTTTTCTATTTATTTCGCTTCATTTCATTTAAAGAATTGTTTTAGATTTCCCAGTAATTTCGTTGGAAATGAATTTGATGACATAGGAAGCCCACATGCTATAGAATCAGGCATCTATAGTCGATAAGTGGAGGTTTGGAGTGGATAACACTTCGGTCCATTAGCTGTATGACATTTCGTGGCGTCGGTTAATAGAACGTGACCCAGAAAACATGACGATAATAAAAACAGACCATTGAACATTCCCAAACAGAAATGGCAAGCTTGCGATTCACTATTATTGCAAGCTTGCCGCAAGCTTAATCTGCGAGCTAGGAATTGGAACCTTGCAGCAAGCGAGTATTTGAAACCTCGCGGCAAGCTTGCGGCGAGCTAGTTTCTGCAAGCTTGCGGCGAGCTAGTTTCTGCAAGCTTGCGGCGAGCTTGTTTCTGCAAGCTTGCGGCGAGCTAGTTTCTGCAAGCTTGGGGCGAGCTTGTTTCTGCAAGCTTGCGACGAGCTTGTTTATGCAAGCTTGCGGCGAGGTAGTTTCTGCAAGCTTGCGGTAAGCCACTTTATGCAAGCTTGCCGCAAGCTAAATAGTCTAGCTCTGAGGTAAAAATAAATTTAATGCAGCAAAAATAAAGCAAAAACATCAAATTAATGTAAAAGTCTGTATTTCTATCATTCAGAGCAGTACGGCATGCTGTTACAATAAAACACCTTATAGATACGAACTTTATATACAAACATCTATATTTTATTCCATATTCACTTACATAACAATACCTCAAAGGTTATTTAATTTCTAGTTCATGAATGTTTTTCTTATCATTGTTAATCTCTGTTGTCACTGCAATAATGGCTTATTGTTTTTGTTGGCATTCGGTAGAATATTCATCATATGTTGATAATACCAGTTCTTTTTTCAGTACAGTTACAATATCTTTTAACTCTTCCTGTCATTTCCGTCCACTTCAGAGCTCACTGTATCTTTTTGCATTTGTGCTACAAAAAAATAAAACAAAGCAATATTACATAGAATATTGATCAATTGATGTTATTCTTTGTAAGCCAAAACAACTATATTAGATATTTGAAGACATCTTTAAATGTCAACAACTAAATCTGGCTTAATTACAATTTTTCTAATGTGACCACTCTAGATATTTCATGATAGAGAATCAAATATGTGACCTTCCAAGTTTAGGCATATATATCACAAGTTGACTATCCATAGAGTAAAATTTTGTATGATGCCTAGATCTAGAAGTGCTGTCTTATAAACAGAAGCTTGGTTAGCTTTATATACAGGTTTTATTGTCAGTTTGTCTTAAAACTATTTTTGTGCAATAATTGCAACATATCTAAAACACAAGAAATGAATGTAAAAATACACATTTCTCATATATAATGTTCAACTTTCCTAGGCTTTTCTGTTGTAAAAGATAAAATATACAAGAAGTTTTTGTTTTTGTTAGATGTGCTAGTGTTATAGCTCTGTTGTTTTTTTTCACCCCAAATTTCCAAAGATTATCGAATAATGTTTATTTTAGATCATTAAATTATTCTTATATCACTTGAAACATTATCTGTATGTTATCATAAATCTCACCACTCACCATTTATTGTTGACCCTTGGAAATCTTCATCTGGATCACTTCACTGAGTCCATCTTCTGTTTGTTTATGTAACTTATTTACAGAACTTTCAACATGCAGATGTAGATAGGTTGCACATGTCCTTACCATGTCCAGAATGACAGAAGTTGATTCTATTTCCAGAAGTGATTGATAGGACAATTTATACTGATTCACAGAGATGCAAAATGTCCACATGCAGCCACAGGAAACTCAATTCAAAGTGGGGACCTTGTTTTACATTGGTCAATCTTAAGTTGGGGCACAGGAAAGGTTTTTCATTCATACAGACTTAATAAAAATGAAGATTTGTGAGTTCAACAGATGCTTTTTAAAATACTATAAAATTGCATTGAAGTTACTTTTACAATATTGTTTCATTTTATGTATTTATTACTGAAATAAATCATCAAATAAGTCACAATACAGTCATGCAGTTAGAAATGAACCTTATACCCCAGGGTTGGCCCCATGGTGTCTGGAGTCTGACTGGCATGGACTTCCTGTACTCATCAGCTTGAATTGGTATCATATTACCTTGGTCAAGCTGGGCCAGTCTACTGATAACATATGCTCTCCTTTTGTTTGTTTACACATATTGGTGTTGGAAAGGTTTTTGATAATAAGGCTTCAACATATATTTTGCTGAAATTTGCACTGATGGAAATTCAATTCACATAATTTGCAGGTTACCCTTAGAATGAATATCACTCCTAGAAACAACTGATTATACTAACAAAAATATATCATAATATATTCACTGATAACTTTAATAAAGAGGATTTTATAAATACATGTGTAAAATATATAAATGAAGCAATACTTTAAGCATTATTATAAATTGGTTGGATATCTAAATTTGAAAAGATATGAATGTCATGATTATTATTGAAGTTTTACAAACATGAATTGCAATTTAAACAGTAATGATTGATTACTAAAATCATCATTCAATTTTGATTCAAAAAGAGGTGTTTTAACTCTGAAGAAACTCACATTCACCTTTAGATAATCTGATATGAAATACTAAAAGTTACAGATTTTGAAATAGAAAATCCATGCTGCTGTGACTTAGAAGATTTTCACATCTCACAAGTAACATATCAGAGTAGAAAAATTTCTAAGTCCACAACATGCAGAATATTGTAAAGGACTGAAGGCTTGCAAGCTTGCAAAAAGAGAACCCTCCTGCAAGCTTGCAGAAGGGCTTGCAAGCTTGCAGATGAACTCGCAAGCTTGCAGAAGGACTCGCAAGCTTGCAACCATGATCTTGTGAGCTTGCAGAAGGACTTGCAAGCTTGCAGAAGGACTCGCAAGCTTGCAGAAGGACTCGCAAGCTTGCAGAAGTACTCGCAAGCTTGCAGAAGGACTCGCAAGCTTGCAACCATGATCTTGCGAGCTTGCGGATAGCTTAAGTTTTAGGACCTGCCTGCCTGCAAGCTTGCGCAAGCTTCTTACTAGCTTGCATATAGCTTGCGAAGAGTAAAATAAGCTTGCCGCAAGCTTGCCGCAAGCTTACTGCAAGCAAGTATTTTTGTTTGGGATTACCAGATTATTTTTCACAATTTTTGAGACACCATTGTGCTAAATTACAATGGAAAGTAACACTGATTTAATTCATAGCTATCGTATCGTAATCTATATGTAGTTGGGCAAGACCTACTTTCGTTTTACAGTTTACGGATATGGCCCCGCTTTCACAAAACTTCTTAAGTACGTTCTAAATGCTTAACTCTGAGTACATGCTTAACTTTAAGCATATGCTCAAAATTCGGCTTTCTCAAAACTTCTTAATTCTCAATTCTCAGATTTTAAGTTGAGAACGGGCGGATATTTGAGAACGGCCCTTAAAGCATGGTCATATAAATAATTCATCTTCTCAACCATAGTCGAATTGCTTCACGGGATAGTTCGGTCAAGTATATTTTTAGCCCACCATCATCAGATGGTGGGCTATTCAAATCGCCCTGCGTCCGTGGTCCGTGGTCCGTCCGTCCGTCCGTCCGTCCGTAAACAATTCTTGTTATCGCTAATCCTCAGAAAGTACTGAAGGGATCTTTCTCAAATTTCATATGTAGGTTCCCCTTGGTGCCTAGTTATGCATATTCCATTTTGGGACAGATTGGAAAACAACATGGCCGACAGGCAGCCATCTTGGATTTTGACCATTGAAGTTTGTTATCGCTATTTCTGAGAAAGAACTGAAGGGATCTTTCTCAAATTTCATATGTAGGTTCCCCTTGGTGCGTAGTTATGCATATTGCATTTTGGGACCGATCGGAAAACAACATGGCCGACAGGCAGCCATCTTGGATTTTGACCATTGAAGTTTGTTATCGCTATTTCTGAGAAAGTACTGAAGGGATCTTTCTCAAATTTCATATGTAGGTTCCCCTTGGTGCCTAGTTATGCATATTCCATTTTGGGACAGATTGGAAAACAACATGGCCGACAGGCAGCCATCTTGGATTTTGACCATTGAAGTTTGTTATCGCTATTTCTGAGAAAGTACTGAAGGGATCTTTCTCAAATTTCATATGTAGGTTCCCCTTGGTGCGTAGTTATGCATATTGCATTTTGGGACCGATCGGAAAACAACATGGCCGACAGGCAGCCATCTTGGATTTTGACCATTGAAGTTTGTTATCGCTATTTCTGAGAAAGTACTGAAGGGATCTTTCTCAAATTTCATATGTAGGTTCCCCTTGGTGCATAGTTATGCATATTGCATTTTGGGACCGATCGGAAAACAACATGGCCGACAGGCAGCCATCTTGGATTTTGACCATTGAAGTTTGTTATCGCTATTTCTGAGAAAGTACTGAAGGGATCTTTCTCAAATTTCATATGTAGGTTCCCCTTGGTGCCTAGTTATGCATATTGCATTTTGGGACCGATCGGAAAACAACATGGCCGACAGGCAGCCATCTTGGATTTTGACCATTGAAGTTTGTTATCGCTATTTCTGAGAAAGTACCGAAGGGATCTTTCTCAAATTTCGTATGTAGGTTCCCCTTGGTGCCTAATTATGCATATTGCATTTTGAGACCAATCGGAAAACAACATGGCCGACAGGCAGCCATCTTGGATTTTGACAATTGAAGTTTGTTATCGCGATTTCTGAGAAAGTACTGAAGGGATCTTTCTCAAATTTCATATGTAGGTTCCCCTTGGTGCGTAGTTATGCATATTGCATTTTGGGATTGATCAGAAAACAACATGGCCGACAGGCAGCCATCTTGGATTTTGACCATTGAAGTTTGTTATCGCTATTTCTGAGAAAGTACTGAAGGAATCTTTCTCAAATTTCATATGTAGGTTCCTCTTGGTGCCTTGTTATGCATATAGCATTTTGGGACCGATCGGAAAACAAGATGGCCGTCAGGCAGCCATCTTGGATTTTGACAATTGAAGTTTGTTATCGCTATTTCTGAGAAAGTACTGAAGGGATCTTTCTCAAATTTCATAAGTAGGTTCCCCTTGGTGCTTAGTAATGCATATAGCATTTTGGGACTGATCGGAAAACAACATGGCCGACAGGCAGCCATCTTGGATTTTGACCATTGAAGTTTGTTATCGCTATTTCTGAGAAAGTACTGAAGGGATCTTTCTCCAATTTCATAGGTAGGTTCCCCTTGGTGCTTAGTTATGCATATTGCATTTTGAGACCAATCAGAAAACAACATGGCCAACAGGCAGCCATCTTGGATTTTGACAATTGAAGTTTGTTATCGATAATTCTCAGAAAGCACTGAAGGGATCTTCCTGAAATTTCATATGTAGGTTCCCCTTGGTGCCTGGTTATGCATATTGTATTTTTAGACTAATCAGAAAACAACATGGCCGACAGGCAGCCATCTTGGATTTCGAAAATTGAAACTGGTTATTGCTATTTCTAAGAAACTAATGAAGGGATCTTCCTGAAATTTCATATGTAGGTTCCCCAAGGTGCCTAGTTATGCATATTATATTTTGAGACCAATCGGAAAACAACATGGCCGATAGGCAGCCATCTTGGATTTTGACAATTGAAGTTTGTTATCGCTATTTCTCAGAAAGTACTGAAGGAATCTTTCTCAAATTCCATATATAGGTTCCCTTTGGTGCCTTAATCTTAACTTTTATATATAGGTTTCCCTTGTTTGAAAAGTACTAGAGGTTTCTTCTGAATTTACACAGATTAGTAAGACTTAGAAGAAGAGAAAAGTAGAGAAAAGATCAATCTGACATGGAACCTATGAAGAACATTCAATGGTGGGCGCCAAGATCCCTCTGGGATCTCTTGTTACTTCTCATGTACAGGGTGAATCTTTGTTTAAAATTGACTGGTCTGCAGGTCTGATCTGGCTACTCTCAGCAGACCCTGACCCCAGGGTCACGTTACTATCGTATCCCTTTGTAAACACTTCATAATAAATGTATCCACGACTGATTCGTTTGGATTACTACAACTTTCTACCTTCTGGAAGAGACATGTATATGATATACCATATTTACGTGGATGGATACTTCAGCATCTTAAATACTTTAATATATAAATACTTATAACCGGTAAGCTTGTAATAATAATAATAAGAAGAAAAAACATAGCAATAACAATAGGGATTTCCATCCGAATTTCCATCCGAAATGGAAATCCCTAATAACAATAAGAAGAAAAAACATAACAATAACAATAGGGATTTCCATCCGAAATGGAAATCCCTAATATTAAAGATATAAAAAAGAAGATCTTGCGGAAGCATATATGATATTTCAATTACTTCGTGTGAGCTCGAGGTTTAGGAAATAAATTCCGGCATTGAATGTGAAAATCAATGTGAATGTCAAAATATACAGTAGGTGTCTACTGTAAAGATGCTTCAAAATCTATCTTTTTACTTGAAATTTAACATCATTATCAACTTAAACTTGTGATTAATCTGGTGAACTGCTAGATATGATACAATGTTATTTGGAAGAAAATCCATGGAAAATCTTGAACCTCGTCCAACTTCCTTCAGGGGAGATAAATCTATTCAATAAAGGATTAACAGGCATCCTGTATACTAGCAGGGACGTACATTCTATGTATGTCCCTGATAACAGATAGGCCTAGATACTGTTATGTTACTGTTGGGGAAGATTTACAAATTTGAATTAGTATCAGACAGTGGATGTTTTTTAAGTAAGATTTAAATGAGCTACACATATTAACTAGTCTTGATTGAATTGTATGATGTATTCAGCAATAATTAAATTCATGTCCATTTTCAATAAGATTATCCAAATATATAAATTTGTTAAAAGTACTGTATTGTAGGCCTAAGGAATTTCAAAGTATTTGGAAATGTAATAATAATAATTCAATAAGTTACCCGAGCAACCTGTGAACTGTAACAAAATAAGAAAGTGCTAATCAACTTAACTTATTTCAATTTGAACATTTCAACATTCATAAACAACTATAAAGTTGTAAACACATTTTTAGCTCACCGGTTACGAGTAACCGAGAGCTAATGCTGTCACCCTGGCGTCCGTGTCGGTGTCCTGCCCAGAAACTTTTAAGTTTTTGGGGTAAGTTTTTGGAAAGCTTGTAAGTCCAAAAGTATACACCTTATGCCCTTCTAATTTGATTTATACATTCATTATATAATTAGAGGTCTAGGAGTGATGTTATGGGCACCAAAACCCACTTTAAAGTTTTTGGGGTCAGTTTTTTGAAAGTTTATAAGTCCAAAAGTATACACCTCATGCCCTTCTAATTTGGTTTATACGTTCATTAGAGGTATACAAGTGATGTTATGGCAAAATTATGCAGAAAAATATTGTGGTTTTTTTCACATTTTACCATTTTGTGGACTTAACTTTTTTGGCACCAAAACTCACTTTAAAGTTTTGGGGGTAAGTCCAAAAGTATACACCTATCACCCTTCTAATTGGGTTTATACAATCATTAGAGATCCAGGAGTGATGTTATGGCAAAAACATGCAGAAAATATTTGTTATTTTTTTTGGCATTTTACCATTTAGTGGACTTGCATATTTTGACACAAAAACCCACTTTAAAGCTTTTGGGGGTTAGTTTTTGAAAGCTTGTAAGTCCACACCCTTCTTATTTGGTTTATACATCCATTAGTGGTCTAGGAGCGATATTATGTGACATACAATTTCAAAATGACTTGCTTATACATGCATAGTGTGATTGCTGCTGCCGGTGAGGTTTCGCAATCATTGATTGCATTTGTGTATATAGGTAATGAAGGAACATAGACTTAAAAATGCAAATTGTAAGTAAATTGTTTTATTTTACAGAATTAACAAACATTATATGGAACAGTATTGAAAGTTTTAAAAACAACATAGATGTTCTATCACCAGAGACCAAGGCCATTTATTGTGAGTGAGTGAGTCAAAAGAATTATTCTGAAGGTGACTTCTCAAGCATGGAAGTAAAACTTTGTATTCACAAATATTATAAATGGCACCACTAGTGAAGACATTGATTTTGTCGTGGATGTACATGATATAACGTGATATGATTAAGCAGCCAAACTAGAGCAGAATAACGGTATTGTAAAAAAAAAAAACAATTAAAAAAAAAAAAAAATTGAGAAACTAATATCAATGGATTTGAAGTGTTTTTCTTCAATTGTATTTTTAGCTCACCTGGTCCGAAGGACCAAGGTGAGCTTATGCCATACCGTTGCGTCCATCGTCCGTCGTCCGTCCGTCCGTCAACAATTGACTTCTTCTTCATAACCACACATCAGAATTTGACCAAATTTGGTCAGAAGCATCCCTATGGGTAGGGGACTCAGAATTGTACAAATGATGGGGCTGACCCCCTGGGGGCCTCTGGGGCGGGGCCAAAAGGGGTCATTTTTGCGCTATTGATATAAACGACTTCTTCTCTGAAACCAAGCAATGGCTATCACTCATATTTGCCTGGTAGTATCATTATGGGGTGGGGATTCAAAATTGTACAAATGATGGGGCTGACCCCCTAGGGGCCTGAGGAGCGGGGCCAAATGTGGTCAATCTGGCTATATTGATATAAACGACTTCTTCTCTGAAACCAAGCAATGGCTATCGCTCATATTTGCCTGGTAGCATCACTATGGGGTTGGGATTTAAAATTGTACAAATGATGGGATTGACCCCCCAGGGGCCTGAGGGGCGGGGCCAAATGTGGTCAATTTGGCTATATTCATATAATTGACTTCTTCTCTGGAACCAAACAATGGATATCTCTCATATTTTACTGGTAGCATCACCTTGGAGTAGGAATATGAAATTGTACAAATGACGGGGCTGACCCCCTGGGGTCTGAGGGGCGGGGCCAAAAGGGGTCATTTTTACAGAATTGATATTTAATATAAACGACTTCTGCTCTGAAACTAAGCAATGGATATCACTCATATTTACCTGGTAGCATCCCTATGGAGTGGGGATTCAAAATTGTACAAATGGTGGGGCTGACCCCCAAGGGGTCTGAGGGGCGGGGCCAAAAGGGGTCAATTTGGCTCTCTTAATATAAACGACTTCTTCTCTGAAACCAAGTGATGGATATCGCTCATATTTGCCTGGTAGCATCACTATGGGGTGGGGATTAAAAATTGTACAAATGATGGAGCTGACCCCCCGGGGGCCTGAGGGGCGGGGCCAAATGTGGTCAATCTGGCTATATTGATATTAGCGACTTCTTCTCTGAAACCAAGCAATGGATATTGCTCATATTTGCCTGGTAGTATCACTATTGGGTGGGCATTCAAAATTGTACAAATGGTGAGGCTGACCCCCCCCCCGGGGGCCTGAGGGGCGGGGCCATGTGGGGTCAATTTGGCTGAATTGATATGAATAACTTCTTCTCTGAAACTAAGCAAGAGATATCGCTCAAAAGTTGATTTTATTTCATGGATTAATGGTATAGTTGATATAGGAATCTCACATGTTTTAGCATAATTTGTTTCATTTTCATTGGAAATTGGTTACCATTTGGTCATGCAGGGCTAACTTTAATCAATGACATGATATCAGAAAATATCATGGTCAAGGCCTAAAATGTTATGGGGGTCAAAAGTAGGTCAAAAATAAAAATTGTGTTCCACTGAAACAGAATGTGCAAGTTTTATGGTCTCAGATGAAAAATGACAGAGATATGGCACTTTGGGAAAAAAAGCAAACTTTTTTCCTGCCAAAATTAGAAAAAATTATCCAAAATTACAGATAAAAGGTGTCTGCTTTTTTTATCTATACGCATGAAGGCTTGATGTTTGGCATACAGATAGCATGTGTGACTGGCTACAACTGTTGTTCTAATCTTTGACATTGACCTTCATTCAAGGGCACGGGTCAAATGATGAAAAAATTGAAAAATTCAAATTTTTTCAAACTGATTTGTTTGGGTCACATTTTAAAGAACCTGCTCTTATGAAGATGTGTGCAACGTTTCAAGGTCAAATCATCAAAAATGTCTCAGATATTGTACTTTGAAAAAAAACCCAGCCAAAATTAAAAAAACCTCCAAAACTGCATAAACAATAATAATAATAACTAGATTTGATCAAGCTCAAAACACGGGATTTCCAACTAGAAAATGATCGCAGACATGTTCTCGTTCTGACGAACGCTTTTGTACGTTTTACCTACGATTTCTCTTTGTTTTGTCTTCGCTTCCCTTCTTTAACCGATTAATTGACTTTCAACCCAGTCTGTGACCTTGAACTTCGAAGGTCAAGGTCAAATATTTGCGTGCCTTTTGTAGCCAGTCATTCATACTATAGATGTGCAAATTATCAAGTCTATTGGTGTCAGAGTATTGGAAGAAAAACATTTCAAGTGTTGTAGGATAATATTTAATTTTGGCAGTAAAATGTTTTCCTATGTTTTTTTTCTTTGATAAAGTTATAATGTTTTGACCTGGAAACGTTGCAAACATCTTCAAAAGAACGTTTTCTTTCATATACGATGAAAAAATAAACCGTTTGAAAGAGAATTTGAAATTTTCGATTTTTGATCATTTGACCTCTTTGACCTTGACGAAGGTCAAGGTCAATGAAAAGCAATCAACTTTGTAGGTATCCGTACATGGTATCACTGTGCCAAATATCATATATGTGTATGTAAAGATATTGGAGCAGAGGGTAATCAAATACATTTTTGGGACAAATTTGAATTTTGGCGGGAAAACGAACATTTTTCAAAGTGCCATTTCTATGTCATTTTTTATCGCATGACCATAAAATTTGCTCAGTTCGTCTTGATTGATCATGCACTTTACAATGATCTTAAAAAATTAACTCAATCTTGTTTTGGAATATTTGACCCTGATTTTACCTCATGCTTAGACCTTGACCTTGACATATTTTCTGATAACATGTTCGGGAGAAAAGTTAGCCCTGACCATAATCTACAAGATGCACTGATTGTGCAAGGAATAAAACGAACGAACAAAGAGCTAGAGTTAAAAGATTTTTTTTAATTTGAATTTTTTTAATTATTTGACCTTGAATGAAGATCTGAAGTTCAATGAAAAGTTTTGTAGCCATTCTTATATGCTATTGTTGTGTCAAAAATCAAGTCTGTAGGTGTATGGATGATGGAGAAGAAGCATTTTAAGTGCATTTTTGCCTGATTTTTGAATTTTGGTGGGAAAAACTTTGAATTTTTCAAAGTGCCATTTCTCCATAATTTTGTATCCGATCACTAAATTTTTTTCTTATTCCAACTCAGTGGTCCATGCTCTTTCATATGTTATGGAAGACTTAACTGGATCAGAAAATTTTATTTTTGACCTTTCAACCCATAGCGAGGTCATGACCTTGACACTTTTTCTGATAACATGGCATGGAAAAAAGTTAGCCCCGACAACGATCTACATGATACACTGAGCGTGCATGAAATAGACCGATCGTGTATGAATTTATGGTCGTTCAAAGAAAAATCTGTGTTTTGACCTATGACCTTGACCTTTGAACTTACGATCACCAAAATGTTAAGGTGAATTGCAGCTCCTATGTCTCTATCATATACTTAAATATGAATGTTCTATCCGAGTTCGTTTTTGAATGAAAGTGTTTACATGAGGTGTTAAGAATAATAATAATAAGAAGAAAAAACATAACGAAAACAATTAGGGATTTCAATCCGAAATGGAAATCCCTAATAATAATGTAAAAGGATTCTGCTCTGTTATGTTTATCTTTGACCTTGACCTTTATTCAACATCACAGGGGTCAAATGATGAAAAAAAAAAATCAAAATTCTTTGAAAATGATTTGTTTGGGTCACATTTTAAAGAACCTGTTCTTATGAAGGTGTGTGCAAGGTTTCTAGGTCAAATCATCAAAAATGATGCAGATATGGCACTTTGAAGAATGTTTTCATACCAAATTTCAAAATTATCCATAGTTTGCATTTTTTTTCTCACTACTGTGAAACATATACACTTAATTAATTAGCACATTTACAGCATGAGTTCGTGCTGCAATATAGTTATGCAAATAGTTTACCTTGACCAAAGTTCAAGGTCACAGTAATCAAATGACCGGTTAAAGAATGGAAGTGAAGAGAAAATTTGGAGAAAACATAAGCATAGAGTTTGATTGTGACCATCTGATCAATATCATATCTTAGATCATTTCCTTGATATAAATCCAATGTTTTGAATCAATTAATACTCTTCATGGATGGAAAGGTCTTAATGTGATTTATCAAAATTGTAAAGGTACATTGTAAATTACATAGAAGATATATATATACATAGTTATATGTTTGTCTCAGGTGACCGTTAAGGCCCATAGGCCTCTTGTTTTTTGTTGTTTTTTCATAATTGACCTATTAGGTACCTAGAGAGTAGAAATACATGCTTCCCCATTGCAATTAGTACTTGTTACTAAGTCCTCCAAATGAAATTATTGGTCTTATTATACTGCTCCAATGAAGTTAGGGGTATACTGGAATCACCCTGTCTGCCTGTATGGCGTCTACAAATGTTGTCCAGAGGACTCTTCCAAAACTTGTGAACCTATCCAATGGAACTTCACAAACTTATAAAATACCATATACAGTATTTATGTGTTTATGTGACTTTTTGAAAATTTTGGTTGCCATGGTAACTGGTCACTATAAACATATGTTTCAAGTAAGTTTGATATGTAGGTGAATTAGGGATACCAAATAGATATTGCCCTCTGATTGGTACCAAGATTTAGCATGACAGAAATGGTATACATGTATATATGTCGAGGGAATTAAATTCATAAGATATAAATTTTGACAGGTGAGTTTCTTTTTTTCAAAGATAATCTTTTACTTTTGTGTGAATGTAAAACTTTGTATATTGCTGGTAAGGTTTACAGCGTCTGAGTTTTGAAGCTTAAGCCATGATTCTTAAATACTAAAAATAAGAAATAAATATATATATTCTTAATGAAATTTAATGCAGAAATTGGCTAAGAACAATGTTGTGCCAAATGTTAATTTTGCATCAAACCAGAACTTAGTTTTCATGTCAAACATATAAATGCATGAAACCATAGATATTGGAAAACAACTGTGATCGTGTTTCAGTCATAATGTTTGTCAAACGTAAGTTAATATATAGTACAATGCATTTATATAATTCTGTGATGATATAATATGAATAATTAAGCATTGATGTCATTTTTGTTTGCTATGCGGATTCATACAGTTTGCAAACAAAATTTGTTTCATACCCAAATGAAACTAAAAAAAATGATATCAATGCTTAATTATTCAGATATATCTTCACAGAATTAGTCAAGATAATAAGAAATTTTGTTAAGCTACTGTAGCTGGTATGAGCTATGCAAGAACAGCTTTAACAAGTACTTAAAAGCATTGATGTCATTGATGAAACAGATTTTGTTTGCAAACTGTATGAATCCGCATGGCGGATTTTTACAGAAGTTAAATTTGCAAACAAAATTTGTTCCGTACCCCAATGAAACTAAAAAATAATTGACATCGTGTTTATGATTAATTTTTGAAAATGATTTGCTAATTTAAAACATGTTTTATGTACAATTTTACTGGTTTTGAATGGGATTCTTTTTCTCAAATCAATTTTTCGCGCCATTCTCGGAATTTCTTTCATAGAAGAATGAAAAGAATTTGTCGACCAATCACATTGGAGTATTTAATTACCATGCATGAAAACAAAGAAAAATTAGTTATTGTCATGGTAAAGAATAATTTTGCATTCCATACATTATTGTTATGTAGATCTTCAATAAGTGTAATATTATAAAGTTCATATCCGGAAAAGCAAATAATATGATGAGATGAAACTTATCAACACATTTTATACACTTTGTATTCTTTATAAACATGTTTAGCCTTTTAATTTCTGATAATTGCTAAAAGTTAACGTTGCACAATTTTTTTACATTTTTGCATTATTCTTTAAGATGCTGTAACCTTGACCGGGTCGTCTGAGTACGCTGTCCCTGGGACTGAGTTTACACTGACATGTGGTGTATCAGAGGAGGCCACTGTTGTCCAGTTTTACCGCCGTCCTGACTTCACTACTCCAGTAGGTAGTATACAAGTAGGTGGTGACCAATGTAACAACACCAAAGCCAGCCCAGCCGTCCCCTGTACACCGGATGTCTGTTCCTGTGTAACGTCTGGAGTAACCCTTGGTACAGTGTTTCGGTGGATCATACAGCCACAGACGGGAGACCATGAATCTGTGTGGTACTGTAGACGTTACAACCTTAACCTACCTGACCAGATACTGGACAGTGATGACTATACACTCAACGTGGCAGGTATGTAAAATTGTATTAAATGGGATGGTGATGACTTTAAATAACCAACCATCATCAGATGGTGGGCTAACAAATTGTGCGGTAACACATACATTTGCCTTTCACCGAGGCAGCCACTGGCATGGGTTTGATTCTCCAATCTGACATGAAAAGGTATGGGGTCACAAGTAGTCTTACAATGTAGCAAGGGGCGGTGGATAGGGAGCAGCCTGCCCTTGGTACAGGACCGGTGTATTATGGTATTTTAACGCCCATGGTAAACAAAAACCCCTGAGATCATTACCGCGATCTTAAAAAAGATTTGAAATGAAACAAGTGGTTGTTTTGTAATTGAAGCTTACATTTCAATTTGGTATCTGCATCAAGAATGACATGAAAAGTAGAATAGAAAATATCATAAAGATAAACCTTTTTTACGAATAAATAGCCAAAACTTTTTATGATTGAATGCAGCGTACACAATATCATGATTTAAAAAATGTTAATCAATGATTACTAAAATTGTATGAATTGCTTTCTTTTAATATAAACTGTCAGATTTTTCAAATTTTATCAGAAAAAATCAGATTTATTCATTGAGTATCGAATGTCCAATGTCAGAATCAGAGCCAATTTTGATTCTTAGTACAGTGTACTAGTATAGTAGTGTAAATCCTGTTAGCCAGGTAGATTATGTAAGTGCTGTTAATTGCGATTTGGGTTGGGTAGGTAAGTGTCATACTGGCCCAGCATCAAGATGGTCAGATGGGTGACACCCCACTGGGACAGAGATAGGCTTGACACTTTACCTGTATAAATAGTTGTTTTTGTATTTTGAATAAAGTTATTATTTCTAATTGATAATAATCATTTAGACAATACTATTGGTATCATTTGATAGTGTAAGTTATGTAGTTTATGGAAGTGTTTTTATTAGTGTAAACAATGCAGTAGTTTGGGCACTGTATTGATTTATATGTCATTTGAGGTATCTAAATATACTTAAAGTCTAAATTGAATTAATATGAAATGTTGAAGTAAAATATTATTAATAGGGTTATAAACTAGAGTGTGTCATCTAGAGATGCTAGATTATAGATTTTGGATATCAGTATTGGTTTGGTAAATAATGAAGTTTAAAGATGATAGAGAAACACAGTACTGGGAATTCAGAGATCAACCTGTGGATTGGTAGGTGGCCTTAGGGGGTGACTTCTCTGAGGGTCAGAGAATCTTTATATGTATGTGAGATGTATGTGCGAAAAGGGGGAGAGAAGAGATTAAAGGAGAGAAGAGCGAAATAATTAGAAAGAGGAGAACAGAGAGAGAAGGAAGAACAGAGAACAACAGAGAATAATAGAGAACAAGGACAGAATATTGGAGAGTTAGTGGAACAGAGATTTAATAGATTCAGAAATAGAGAGGATACTAGAAAGGAGAACATTGTGTAAATTGGATAAATATGTTTGGATGAATAAGAAAATAAAGAAGAAAAACCTAAAATTGGATTTGGACTTATTACAACGTGACAACAATTATTAAAACCCGACCACACTAGTTAGGAAGTGTAAACTGAGTGAAAGGGAGTCACGACTTTTGGGACTCATCCAAACTTGCAGAACAATATTATATCTAGATCAAGTTCTAGTGGACTTAATTGTTAAATGGGATGAAAACAAAGAAACTTCCTCAGTAGAATAGTCCATATTTACTCAGGAGGCTTGCTACTCTAGATCTTTACATCATAAGGCAAACAAGAGAAAACAATAAAATTAAGTGTTAAACTGTTATTCTAGCATTTTGTGTTTATTTACGATTTTCCTAATTTCACCTAATAATGCATTTATTTCCCCACTTGAAAAGTCAGGGGCCGATGAAAAAATGAACTAAAACAATACTGCCATGTAATTTTATCTATATATTGAAGACGGTCCTGGTGCCTCCACAGCTCTGTCTCCGCCAGTCACTACCTACACCAGGACAGAGGGGGACACGTTACCGGACATCACCTGTACAGCGGACTGTAGACCTGGCTGTACCTTTATCTGGACACGACCGGACAACACCAACTTTACTGTCTCAGCTTCATTGTCACTGGGACAACTGGACAGATCAGAGCACGGGACGTACAGGTGTACTGCTAGGAATGTTGTCGGGGAGTCGACTATAACAACCAGTGTTACTGTACAGTGTAAGTATTTATTGTTCACCAAGGTTTTAAATTTACATTGATTATTTTTTTGCTAATAATCAGTATTAGTAAATCTAATGCCTAGATTCATAATCTATCACATGAATTTACTTCTCGTGTATTGATGAGATCAGAGGATTGTGACATAATTTCAATATCTGACATCCACCAACTGATTACACAGTAGATAGCTAGTAAGTACATAATTAGTCCCCTGCCGTTTGAAAAACGGGGGGACTATAGGTTTACAGACGTCAGTCTGTCTGTAGACGCATTTTGTCCGGATAACTCCTCATAAACTGATGGGCCAATTCTGATGAAACTTCACACAAATATTAATGACCATGTGTAGATGTGCATGCCACTTTTTTTCAAAATTATGGTTGCTATGGCAACTGGTCACTATAAACAGGTTTTCTGAAAAGAACCATTATGATAACTTTAAGTTTGTCCGGACAACTTCTCCTAACAATGAAACTTCGCACAAATACAGAGGACCATGTGTAGATGTGCATGCCACTTTCTTTTATTTTCAAAATTATGGTTGCTATGGTAACTGGTCACAATTAGCTCCTTTCTCAGTTTACACAGATTAGTTATATAATTAGAGGAAGGGAAAAATAGAGAAAAGATCAATCTGACATGGAACCTATAAAGATCATTCAGTGGTGGGCACCAAGATCTCTCTGGGATCTCTTGTTTGTTATAATAATGTAATTATAAAGAAGTCTATCTAATGATATTAGATTCCTTTGTGAGGTATAGTCTGGGAGAGGATATAGAGTTTTGTTTACACATACACAATGTATATATATACATGTATTGGATATATATGGTCTGGTTTTCCTCCACTCTCATTGCATTTCAAATTTAGCTAATACAAAAATATGGTAACATTGTCGACCATCATGTGGAGATTAATATTTTGTGATATCAACCTGATGTTTCTATTTGTAGAAACACCAGAGTTAATATTGTGTTTATGACGTCATATTCATTGACATCACAATCAATGTCCCAGTGTAAATTTCCTGTTATCAAAATAAATATAATGAAATTCCTACCTTTTGCAAACATGTTTCATATATCTAATCTAAAAATAATATGGTAATATATCAACCTGGTAGAATCTTAGATATTGACCTCAGGTGAATGTTTGATTCTATCAGGTCAGTATAACTCCATATTGATCTCACCAAAGGTCCAGTATTGATATATTTGTTTGTTCCGTGTTTGCCTTTTACTGGCTTCATCTTTAAACAGATTGATTTCATCATACCACATGCAGTCAAGGACAGTGTCACTACTACAGTTGTATAATATGAATAGGTTTTTCACCTTGTTGGCTAGATTTATGTAAACCAGCTTGAAAACAGGTCAGTGACATAAGCTCCAAATTTTAATCTGCTTGCTTTCGTTAAATTATTATAAGTGAAATAATACTGTGTATTAAATTAAAACTATGAAAAATTCCTGTTGTAACATGCAAATCAAGAACTGATAAGTAATGTTTACATTCCTCAGATGGACCTGGAGACAGTGTTGTATTTGATCCACCACAAGACAGTGTAGATATTATTGAGAATCAGACCATCTCAGATGTCAGGTGTTCCGCTGACTGTAGACCAGCGTGTGCCTACACCTGGTCTAGATCAGGTACAGATTACACAAACCCACTGAGTCTGTCTGTGGCCACGAGGACCAACGCCGGACAATACACGTGTACAGCCAGAAACACTGTCAGTCAGGGAACAAAGACTTGGAACCTTATTGTCAGATGTAAGATTTGTTTATATTTTTAATTTCATAACATCAATGGACAGGTACACGGTAATGTATGGAAGGCTTTTTCATTATTGGGTATAAATTCCTACAACCTCGCTTCATCAGACAATTTTTTATGGCCAAAACCAGTTGCATTGCAACCTCAATTTAGGAGATCCTATACTATCCATATGTATGCTTCATGAGATTTCAAAGGACAACTGGCCAGTACTTTTGTTAAAAAGTGATTGTCACATGAAAATCATTTGCATATCACTGTCAACCACCACCTGTCAGTTTTAGTTTACCTGGTAAGCAGGGCTGATAAGCTTATTCCATCACACAGCATCCATCATCCATGATAAGTTGTCATCAACATTTCCTTTAAATTGCTTCTATATGTAGTCCTGAACATCTGGATGGTTTTGATGAAATTTCATCTGGGATATTATTGGTTAAAAGAAATTCAATGTTGTATAAAGATTTGGTGTTACTGAACCTTAGGGCCAGAGGGGTGGGGACCAAAAGGGGAAATTGAGGTAAATGCTTTAAATTGGGACTGTAGTCCTGAATGACAGAACAGATCTAGACTTTGGCAAGGTACACATGTATACAATGCTATGTTGTATAAATGGAGGGTGTGGCTTCCTTGGGGCTGGAGAGGTGGGACCTAATAGAGGAAATAGAGATAAATCATTTAAATCTCTACTAGTTGTGGACAACTGAATGAATTTTTATGAAATTTGGTCTTGATCATTGAAAGGTAAAGGAAATCTAATGTTGTATAAAAGAAGGATATACATGTGGCAATCTTGGGGCAGAGGGATGGGGCCCAATAGGGAAAATATAGCAAGAAACTTCTTTTTTTATGAATGATAGGGATTTGGGCCACATTTGGTTTGATCCATTGTTGGGAGATGCACATCATGATAGGAAATGATTTTGTAATATAACTTACATGAGAGTATTTTACCATAAATTAATACTGAATATTGTGTACATATTTTGACAGTTAAGGTTTAATTTTTTACCTTTAGTTATACCTGGCAATTTTGAAAAGGATTGGAAAATTAAAAGGACAAACAAGCAGTGATTTTTGATTTAAACACTTAAAACACAGTTAAATCATATAGCTATTTGTATTGCTTATTTGATTCCAGTATTTCTAACAAATTCCAGGTACACATATGTCTGAGTTTCCCTTCTTACAGTTGAAGTTTGTTATTACTATTTCTCAGAAATCTCTGGATTGAACTTATATTCAGATCAGAAAATTCAGGAATGTTCTTCTTGATTTGTTCATGAAATTGATAGATTTCAAACTCCATGAATATTTCAGAGCAAGATATTTCATGAAATTTCATGAATCCAGAATGCAAAGTTTTCATTCATGAAATCATCATAGTTCATCATAGTTCATGAATGATCCTCAATTTTTCCATTCATGACAATTCATGTTTAATGATTAATTCATGAATGTTTTGAGGAATATTTCATTAACTTTTATGAATCCCAAAAAGATTTCAGTTCATAGACATTAAAGAGTTAAATCGTGAACTTAATGTGCAGGTGTTTCACCACTTAATTTCATGAAGTGTATTATGAGTCCAGGTCCTTACTGCATGGAGACTTTCATTTGCATTTTCCGTCGAAAGCAAGAGACTTATATATATGTCTAATTAAATATACATATATTTCATATGTGTTGACATTGAAGAAAAATTATGCCTTGCCTCTCAAACCTGCAGGTGACTGGGGTTTTAAGTCATCTGATCACTATATACTTGTTACTGAGCATGCTGAGCATGTATGTGTCTAATTGTTTTATGACATCATCAATATTGGTATCTGAAATTAAGATGTTGCATCTTATTTAATTGCATAATAAATGTGCAAATGGAAATATTTAGGAGATTTCTTGGGAACAAACACGAAAGATCATTTTTGATTTTGTGTTTGGTCTTTCTCAGAAAGTTATGGTTATAATATCTTATTTTAGGTTTTATGATTATGTAGGTTTTGTTTTTTAAAGGGAAAGAAGAGAAAAGTTAAGAGATAATTAAGATAAGTAAGTCTATTCATAGAGCCAATCAAGATCATTAATGGTGTCACCAAGATCCTCTGCGAGCTTTAGTTATTTTACTCATTACTTGTAAAAATGATAGAGTCCTTATCACATTGTTATGTTGCCACATAGCAATTTTGTCACAAGACTTTAGTAGCATTTTACAGTTCTAAATTGTTCTAATAATTGTCATGCTTATAATTCATATCAATTTGAACATTATTTAATTCTAACATCTGTATGTATTTCAGTTCCACCACGAATTCTCAGTCTTGATTACACTGACGGTAATTCTGACGTGGCTGAAAATGGACCTAAGTCGCTAGTGTGTACGGTGGAGAGCTTCCCTCCGTCCACAATACAGTGGTTCTATAAAGCCAACAACACAGTTCTACTGACCACCCCAGACGTCCTGGAGAGTAGCTACACCCTGACTAACGCTGAATGTCTGGACACCGGACTCTACACCTGTTCTGTCAGAAACAGTGTCTCTAACACAGCAGTCACCAGGGATATATCTGTCAACGTTCTGTGTAAGTTGGTAAAAAATTAAATAATGATTTTGTCTTCAGTTACTTCACAATCAGTAATTACATTGTCACTAGTAACAAAAATAATGTGTATCTGTACATTTTGGCTGCAAATAGTAAGAAACTATTTAAGTGTAAGTGGACCTTTGTGCTTTTTAATGGAGTGCTGTCATTAAACATTTGCACTTACATGTTTTTTCTGTGATAGTGAAAACAGTTTTACAATTTACATTTCCATTCACCAAAATTGAAATTTTGTAATAGCCTGTAGTTAACAGTGTCAAAGGTCAATGGAAATAGTGAATTGGAGTCACAGATGCTTGTATCAGCTATTACATATAAAGTGATTTTATGTATATATATATATCAAGATTTTATGAAGTAATAGCTCTATATATCATGTATACAACAATAATATTTAACCACAAGCACCTCTTAGCAACTGCAGTTTCCAGTTCCACTGCATTAAGAAGTTAGTGACAAAAAAGAGAAAGATGATGAAAATTAAAGGAACCAAAAGAATGAAGGAAAGTTAAAATAAGGATATATATATATAGGTTCAACTTCTGCCAAAAACAAAAGACTATGAGCAAGTATCACAGCCTACAGCATTTATGTTTGTTCAGTTTGACGCAAGAATATTTAAAATCTTTTTAAGAATTTCAATACAGAACTCCTGTGGATTTAGACCAGAACAATATTTTCTGCTCAATTTGCCGACAGTACCAACATCCTAAGCCTTTCAGGTCCTTCTCTAGCAGTGTTGGAGGATTATTTACAGGACAAGAAACTTTATGACATTATATTATTGGGGCACCCTGATGCCTATAGCATTGCTGGCACTACATATGTAACACACACAGCTCTTTTCAAAGGTTGATCTAATATGAATACATGAAGAAAGTAAGAATGTAAATAGGTGCATTATTTTTTGTCGACCATAATGATAGTGGCTATTCAAATGGCCCTGTGCACATGCCCTGTCCGTAAACAAAATCCTTAAAAAAACTTGTTGTTGCTATTTCTTGAAAATTGCTTGAGAAATATTTCTCAAACTTCACATGTAGGTTTGTCCCTATAGGTTTTTGCACATATTTTCAATGTCAAAGGGGTCAAATATGTTAAAAACTTAAAGAATCTTCTTCTCAATTTCCAGAGGGCTGATATTTTGCCAGCAGGTACATGTACCTAGGACAGAGTTATATAAACTTTCCTCATATAAATGACCTTGACCTATTTTCAAGGTCATTCGGGTCAAATACTTAAAAATTCATTTGCAAATCTTAAAGGCAGTCATCTTTGGCCAGTAGATTGCTGTTAATTTGGATTGATATGAAATTTTCCCATATCGATAACCTTGACCTAATAGGTGTTAGACATTTTGAACACTTCATTGATCGTCGTTTCAAGTTCCAGAAGGCCCTTAAAAATAATATATTGCCAGCAGGTGACAAGGATTGAAAGCTATAAATATTCAGCATGCAAATGACTTTGGCCCATTATCATTGTCACCATTAAAATATGAAATAATTGTGCCCCATTATGTACACTAGGTGTACGTACTACACAGATATAAAACAATATGCTTCACATCACTTCACATAATGCTCCAGTACTGTACAATATGCAATGGTTTCCGCATTGCATAGATGTTTTGAAAGAAAAAAAACACAACAAAGATAATTTTTCGTATTTCAATACATTAACTGACTTGGACAAGTATCTATGCAAAACCCTACATTATGATTCACCAAATTAATGCGATTCAGTAAATTATATACCTGGTGTTAGATATAAGGTGTACTTATTTCTTAAAACATCATTGACATATTACAGTCAACATGGAAATTGAAAAAAAAAATTTCGCCATAATTTCTTACTGGTCATGTGAGCAATTCAGGCCATCTGGGCTTGATTGTGTTATTTTTTAGCCTCCTAGAAAAGATTGACATGGTAGTCATGGCATAATTACATTTCAAGTTTGACCAGTGTGATTCAGCTGAAACTTTCCTAAAATGCTTCTGACCAATTATTATCATTATTCGGATTGGTGCAAAATCCAAGGTGGCAGCCATCTTGTAAACATTCTTCTTCAGTTCCACTTGTTCCCATTGAGCTGGGTATAAGTAGGGATGTTATTGAAAAGAGGCTCACAAAGTGTTCATATTAAAAACCTTGAAATGGCTGTGGCAGTGGCCATTTAAAGTACTTTATTAGTAGATGATTGCACAATCATGATTTTTTTTAATGTGTAAAAGATTTGGGTTTTGAACACTTACATGTTGTTTATAATTCCGTATTTACATCCTGTAAACCAGAGTACGTGTTGTTGTGATCATCGGTCCATATTGTTTATCCGGGGTATTCCTGTTGAGGAATCCCTTCCGGTGGTATTTGTCGACATTTCTGATTGGCTAATGTTCGTGGTATGTGTTAATTTATAATCACCTTACCTGTACATTACTCTACGCTCAGGTATCGGTCTATCTTAGGACAAACTGCACGTGTATTTCGAGGCATTCAATTAAATTTAGCTATATAGCTGGGAATTTTATTATTATACGACAGACTGGCAGAGGCTTACATGTAACTGGCCGGCTTGTCTTTCTCTTTCGTAGAGTCAGGTATGTAGTAGATTTCGGACTTATACCTCTAAATTATCCGTGGTTGGGTGATATTTTTCTCTCAATTATAGGCATGATATAGTCAGTAATTCCGTTGTTATTTCGGGTGGTCTTTTCCCGTTGTAGGCATGTTATAGTGGTTGTATTTTTGGGTACATTTATCCCCAGGGAGGGACAGGGGTGGATATTTTTCATACGAGATATGGGCCGGACGCACGGTTAGGTTACGTGAGCATTGTGTATGTATTCAGTCATGCATGTTTCATCACTTCTACATTCTTAATTTAATAAAATGTTGAACTGTATAAACTGTGTTGTCATTCCATTGATCTGTAAGCCAGCTGTAAATGTCGAGACAGAACCACAGAGTTGACAAACTTAAAAATCACTATACGAGGATACACTGGTCTCAGGAGCCAGAACTTTTACATTGGTGCCGTGACTCCTTTGAACTTTTACCCGTGTTTTAAAACTTCTTTTAAGATCCACCAGTGGGATTCAGCTCAAACTTGCTTAAAATGATTCTGAGATGGTCCTGACCAAGTTTTGTTATTTTTTGGGTTGATCAGAAATCCACGATGGCCAACAGGGCCAACTTATAGTATTGCACAATCCCAATTGTTATTTGTACCATTCCACTGTTGCCAAGTATGTATGCTAAAATAGTATGAGGGTCTCAAAGTCAGATGACTGCTGAGGCCAATGGGCATGTTGTCTTAATTAATATGATGATGGTGGTATGAGTGGATTCAAGTACTTAGGTAACCAGTCACCTCCTCTGTGTTTTGATATGGCAGAAATTGATTTGATTTTGTTGAGAAAGACATGTATTAATTAGTTATAATGTTTGTGTGTTTGATCTAATTTTTCTTTTATCATGTGTTTTATAGGTGAACCACGGCAGGACCCCAGAGTTAAACTTAATAACGATTTTGGATTAGCTAAGGCTGAGACTTTAGTCATGAAAGCCATGTTCCTCTCGAATCCGGAACCAACTTTTTCTTGGTCTTTCGAAACATCACCAGGCACGGGTGTTACAAAGCTTGTCAATGGCAGCGACAATTTTGATATTCAAAATATGTTCGCAGTGACAAATCTGTCTGCCTTATCAGTCGGGACACGAACAAATATACAAGCGTCCTGGTTTGGTGTCTACAACGTAACGGCGACGAACAGTCAGGGCAGTGATACACTCAGTTTTACTGCTGCAGCGAAAGGTGAATATAACTTGATCGTTTTTTTTTCCTTTTTTTTCAAATTTTTGTTTCCACATTCAAAATATACATTATGTATAATATTTATTGACAGTAATAGTAAAAGGGCCACTGTATGTCTGTTACTATTTCTCAGAAAACAAACACATGCATCTCCACAAATTAAACTGCAATTGGCAGAAATATAAGACTTGTTTCCACCATTAATATATTTTTACATTTTACATACCGTATTTGACCTAATAAGGGCGCAGGGCGCGGGTAAATGACAGTGGGGGCGCCCTTATTAAGATTAGTTATTCTGAAGTTTTATGAAACAGACTATACCTTATAGCAGAATACCCAAGGTTGTGGAAACGGTAAAATATTCAGTCATAAAAATATTCCAGATGAAGATATCTATTCATTATCATATATTAAGCTTAAACATCACTTGAATACTCCTGTAAACTTGTAAACCATGCCAGCTGATCTTTAGACCAGAGAACGTGTGTTCCACCATTTATGTTCAAATGGAACTCTTTTGTGTTCTATTTATAGAAACAGGTGATTTCCCAGATCATATCAGACATCGTTTTCTTTGACCTAATACTTGATTTACAATGTCTTTTACTAGCTTTCTGTTCTGAACAAAAGTTATTTATCAACAAGAATGAAGTCTTTACTTTATCTTCAAATAAAGATGGTAAGTTATTATTTGTATGTGTGTTTAGTTTTGGGTGCTGAGAACTTTGCACTGACATGTCATATGTAGCCTGTAGGAATACACAAAATGTGGCGAAAACATGTGTTCCAGTTACTTAATTTGCTGAAGAAAATTGAACACATAAGTAGTAAAATATTTCACATGAATTATTACTTTTTAACACCATTTTGACACTCAGTCATAGATTTATTTCCTTGAAAAAAGGTAGGGGCGCCCTTATTAGGGTAGGCGCCCTTATTAGGTCAAATACGGTAGTACAATGTATCAATTATTTTGTTTTACAGTTCACTCATATATCTATATTAAAAAAGTCTCTCAATGAAAATCCATTTTTGATTCACCATGTTCTGTTTCCTTATTCGAATTTTTGATATGTAATAGTACCACATTCTTCTACCTTTTTGTAAAAAAGCATGTGTTTTCCATTCAGAAATTGTAGGGCTTTTACTCCTTAGTTTACACAAATATATGTAATATTTCAATATTAAAATCAAAAAAATAAATTTCATATTTGTTTTCTGTTTTAAGTGTACCAAACATCATTATTATTGGGTCTCTTGATAAAACTATTCTACATCTGGATCTTAAGAGATACATAAATGATGACCAAAGAGACTGTACATGACAACCTTCCCAGAATAAATGTAATAATGTTTCTCTTCCATCACTACAGAAAGTACATCTTTCTGTTTCAATCAATTTGCATTTCATTAATTTGGAATTAGTATATATAATTCTGTGAAAGAGTTTGAATTGAAAATTCTGAAGTTTTGTGTCATCTGTAACATATCTTGGAATTAAATCAAACTTACACCAGGATTCATTGGGAATGTTGAAATGTAAAATTTCCTGCCATGCACTTTGACTTTTCATTGGTATCTCTATGACTGACTTTGAAAACAATTTATAAAAATACTTTGTAACTTTTTGATGTTTTTTCAAATATTGAATAAATTTACATTCTTTTACATCCTGACCAATTGGCTCATTTCTTTGAAAAATGATTAATTTCCATGACCTTGGTATTGTATCTAAAATTCCATAATATTCAACAAAATTCACATTTAAATTGAATTTCTCACAGAAATGTTGATGGGATAAAAACTTGTTATTTTCAACAAGGTCCCCAATAAAAAAAATACCATTTTCACACCATTGTCTATAAACAAAAATCTTATTATCAATTTTTATGAAGTTATTAAACCATATTGGCTGAGAAGCCACAGTATCTGGGGTTGTGGGGAGTTCTTCACCAGATAAATCTGCCCATGTAATGAATAATTCTCTCCAAAAACTAGTTAAAAAATTGGAAATTTTTGTAAGTCCTTTTTTCATTCTAAAAATGTTATCTCCACCATATGGTTCATTTCTGTCTAGTATAAGTGTCTTCCAAGGAGATGTATTTAATGGATCCTATATTTTTCTAATCTAGCACATTTTTAAAGCATGACAAAAGGATATAATATGGGGTACACGTAAGCCTCCCTCGCAATAATCTCCATACATAACTGTGCATTTAACTTTGTCTATCTTTTCATTCCATATAAATTCAAAAAAAACATTTCTGTAGCTCCTTGACCAAATCTAAGGGTGGGTCAGGTAATACAGTAAAAGTTTAAATAAAAATAGGCAAAGCTAAAGTTTTTATAACAATTACTTTCATTGCCAATATATGTTAGATTTCTGAATGACCAATCATTTAGAAGTTTTTTAACAGTGCTTAACTTTTGTCTGAAATTATCCTCAAAATATTTTCCAATTGAAAGTTATAAGTAATACCTAATAATTTAAATTTCCCCTGGTGATTCCAACTCAAATTCCTATCTGGAAGTAGTTCCTCTCCACAACCCCATTTTGCCCCATTCCATATGGCTTGTGTTTTTTCTAAATTTATCTTCAAACCAGACACTTTACCAAAATCATCTAGAATCTCAAGAACAGTGTTTAAGGAGTTTTAATCATCTGACAAAGTAAAGGAAGTATCATCAGCAAACTGATTGATCAAGAATTCTGAATTATTTATTTTAATACCATTAATGTTTGGATTTACTTTTATTGCTGAACTTTACATTTCTACACACAAGATGAAGATATATGGACTGATTGGGTCGCCTTGCCTGAACTCCACGGCATATATCAAAAAAACTAAAACAGTGTCCATTGTTTACAACACAACATGAATTATCATTATAGAAAAGTGTTATCCATTTTAAAAGTGAAGGACCAAAACCATCAAAAAGAAAGTGTTTTAAAGATAAAATTTAACTCCAGAGAATCAAATGCCTTTTCAAAATCTATTAATAGCAGCAAACCAGGAATGTTTTCTTTTTCAGTATTTTCTATTAAATCATGAATGAGCCTAGTACATTCTCCAATATATCTACCTTTCAGGAAGCCTTTCTGAGTTTCACTTATAATATTATTTAAAACTGATTTTATTCTATTTGCTATAACTGACGAAACAATTTTGTAATCAACGTTAAGTAAAGTAATGGGCCTCCAGTTTTTTACATATAATTTAGATTTACCTTCTTTTGAATGAATTTATGAATGAATTATCAATGTCAAAGAATAAATCATTTGCTATATCATCATTAATGTATGAACTAGTATACAGTTTCTGATAAAAAAAATTTTTGTTCTTCCAAGATGTTGTGTATATCTGTTATTTCTTCCCCTGTTTCTGTTATAAATAAGCTTTGGGATTAACTTTTCTTGGTAGTGTCTTTTTTCTAAATTACAGAAAAACCTAGAACTTCTTTCACCCTCAACTTTCCATCTTGCTTCAGCTCTCAAAATGACACCTTTCATTTTTTTGTCTCTTATCAACTTAAGTTCATTTTCCACTTCTTCAATGGCCTCGATCTGCCAATCTTCTTCATGCTGTAATTTTTCCAGTTTAGCTTCTAGTTTATTTTCTTCCTTATCCCTTTCACGTTTTTTGTATGTCGAGTAAGCAATGGTTTTCCCTCTAATCATTAACTTTAAAGTTTCCCATAATAGTTGATCACTTATTGAAAAATTAATAAGATCTATATTAATTGTCCTCTTCAGGATTAGAAGCATATATATATAAAGTGTCCCGAATACATTTTTTGACAAGATCAACATAAACGGGGTCATTTAACAGACTACTATTAAATTTCCATGTACCCTTCCCTTTTGGCTGGTCAATAAATTTTACAGATAAAGAAATTGGGGCGTGATCTGATCTATAACTTGCACCAATTCCTGTACTATATACAAATGGATTTAAATCTGAAGATATTAAGAAGTAATCAAGTCTAGCCTGTTTTCTATGTGGACCATGCCATGTAAATAAGTTTTTTTTCTGGATTTTGTTCCCTCCATATGTCCACTAAGTCAATTGTTTCCATTATAGATATAATTTCCTTTTGATTGGTTTCATTATTTCTGTTAGTGTAATTTTTTGTGTCTACTACATAACTCTGCGGTGCATTCCAGTCACCCCCTATAATTAAAGATGAATTTTCACGTAACTGCAATTGATTTAATAAAAGGTGACAAAATTCCATATCAGTTTCATTTGGACCATAAACTGCTATCAGTGTTAAGTTTCTATTACAAGAAATAATGTTTATATCTATGATGATAATATTACCAGTTTTGTCTCTAAATGTTGATAACAATTTAATACTGAATGTATTATTAAAAAGAATAGCAAGTCCATGACTGTTTGATGTATAAGAATTAAACCAAGCCTCATATCCCCATTCAAATTTCCAATGGCTTTCTACTTCTCTCTTTGAATGCGTATCAATCAAAACAATTATATCATATTTACTTTTATACTTTTCAAAAATGTCCCTTCTCTTTATAGGATCCAAAGATAAACCCCTACAATTTGCACTACATATTTTCAATCCATCACCGATAAATTAAGATACATTTTGTATTTATATATACTAAATATAAATGTATATAAAATTAAACAGCTTACATAGTAGAAATTAGTTCGTAATCTGGGATATAGAACAAACACACTGCAACCTTTCAAAACTTTGACCACATAATGAATGCAACCATTTTCACAATTCAAAAATACCCCTTCCCCTATAACCCCAAGAAAGAAAATGAGATAAATTTTAGAAATAACCAGAGACAGATGAAGCTTATCCCTGTCTCCTTTACACTAAACATCTTCCAGTTTACAAACAAAAAGCTAATTTCCCCCCTACTCCGGTGAGAATACAGATCTAGATAAGAAAATAACAACTGCCCACAAAAAAAAAAACCCTCATTCCGAATATATTTGAAGAGGCAATACAGATTTTACATCAATCTCTTCTGACCTATGGGTTTTGATCTCAACATCAGTATTTATGAAAAACATACATTGTATTTTTAGACGGGCCGAGATGCTCATACATGTACTGTACCTCAAGGCAAAAACCCTTTACATGTTAAATTATGGTCCAAAGAGACATTAACAGGCTGGAATATATGCCCAAAAAACTGGACCCAATTACTAAAATCTTAAAATATTGAACATATAGACAAAGAGTATGTTGAGGCGAAATGTCCACTACAGTACAAAAAAATTGTATGCAAAAGCTCAAGTATATACAGTATGTTAAAACTGGACTGGTTTGAAATATGTTGAAAATGTACTATCGGTGTGAATGTTAATTGTAAAAACTGCCTCTACAATTTCATGTTTGAGGATAAACAGTAATTGTAATAATTTTTTTTCACACACCTACATACGTTTACAACTGGTCAATTTCAGAACAACAGTAAGAAAACTACAGTCTAAAGTATCTACTAAAGTATACGTACTGTATTCACTGTATGGTATCCAAAAAGTGCCGTTTCACAATTTAGGATTTACCCATAGCCAATAGTAAAAAGATATTGCCATATTTGTGTATTAGTCATAATTTTATTTTAAATAGAACAAATAACAGTGATGCTTGATATATAGTTACCATATTTATTTACATATATAAACATACTCATTCATAAAAATACTACAATTGTACATGGACACTAAAGTTCAAGATTATATTACACATATAACAAACATATAAAATATAAATTTGGCACATGGGACAAGACTCAGCTATAGATGTCTGTAGAACTGGCTGTAACTCTTGTTACATTGCTCCAGCTCTACCATGAGACACTGCTGTAACTCTTGTTACAGGTCTATGTATCTATCATACATAATGCTGGCTGTAACTCTTTGGTTACATTGCTCCAGCATTACTTATTATAATTATGTCTGGCTGTAACTCTTTGGTTACATTGCTCCAGCATTACTTATTATAAAATGGCTGGCTGTAACTCTTTGGTTACATTGCTCCAGCTTAACTTCTACTGATGGCTGGCTGTAACTCTTTGGTTACATTTAATTGCTCCAGCTTAACTTATAATTATGGCTGGCTGTAACTCTTTGATTACATTGCTCCAGCTTAACTTATAATAATGGCTGGCTGTAACTCTTTGGTTACATTGCTCCAGCCTTTGGACCTATATATAAATATGTAGGTTAAAAACAGAACTGTTAGAATATTTTTGGGGTAATTTTCATGAGAGATTGGTTTTTAACCAACCCTTATATTTATACATGAAAATACTGCCCAGTGCCTAAAAAAAATATAATAATGCTTGCCAGTGCCCACTGATCATGATCTATAACTGAGTTTTTAACCCAATTATTATGTTATGTTTATGTCAAAATTATAGTACCTTTTAATTATCATAGACTGTATCAACATTACCCCCAATGTACACTAATATTTGTACTTATATTACAGGTAGGTGGTTGGGGTGGTGGTGGTAAATCACAGAGAGAATAACATAAAAGCTGGCCCCAATGCTGCTGAGCTGGACAAGAGACGCTATCAGAATAACTCTAATCAGATGCTACTAATCAATGTCACGTGACTGGTCACTCGCTAGGACTAATCAGATGGCTACTTCATGTCACGTGACCGGTCACTCACACTGGACCCCTCAGGCCCGTATTATGTATATGGGATATCCTTCTGAACACATCTGTTTCCTATTAATCAATTAACTCATGATCATAAATATATCCGTACCATAAACATAGGTGTCACAAGACTCAGGCTAGCATTGGCCATATCTATTACATGTGAACATCTAGATATTGTGTCAAACAATGGACTAGTGTTGTAAGTGTTATTTAACTATTTAAACCTGGCTTATCTACATAAGCCTCAAAACCACTTGTAAAAAAAAGAAAACAAAAAACCAACATTTTTTTACATATTTGACAGAAAACTTACCTACTTACAATTCGTCAAATAAACCTTGTTATTACCGGAAGTTTACATGTCAAAGCGAGGTTGTACTAAAACATTCTGAGCACTGTGAAAAACAACTCAACACCATTTGCCCCTTGCTGCACAAAGAAAAAAAAATATGATGCTTCAGTACCGATGTCAACTACAGACCAGTATTTTTTATAAGAAATGCATTAACATGTCCAGCCGTGTCGATCCTTGATACAGGCTAAAACATGAAATATAACTTGATCTTACTTGATCTTCATTTGAAATAATTGTAGATTATAGTTAGGTATGGAATGTACTGATATTGTGTAGTATTAATTTAAATGTTAGTTGATTTAATTTTGCTATATTGCTGGTTATCGAACTGTCATCAGTCTGTGCCTATATGTCACTGTGAAATGCAGTTGTTAATTGTGTTTGGATTATGTAGAAGAGAAATATATATTTTATATACCCACTGTTCACAAGGTGGTTTATATATACAGTACGTTGCACACAATTTGGAACTTTTCTATTATCACCAAAGGTCCAGGTCAAATTTCTTTATTCTATTATTTGAATAAAGTGGTAATTAGCTTAGCATCTACAAAAATGACCTACATGTAGATCAACTTCAAAGTATCTCTAGAAGCAGGTGAGCAATGCAGGCCCATTAGACCTTATGTTTCTGACATTATCATTTTTTTCTGCAGGAAAACCAGACCCACCGTCTGAGGGTATAGCTGTATGCCCTTTTGAAGATCGAGCCACGCTGAGTTGGACATCCGGATTCAATGGTGGGTCTAGTCAAACATTTATAGTTGGTATACGGACAGATACGCAGAACAGCATAACAATCGACAGAAATATTAACCAGTCTGACCCAGGACGTGGCCAAAGTGTTACTACAATAGTTACAGGTCTGACAGCTGACACAAAGCATTTCTTCACTGTATATGCTGTTAATGAATTTGGGAACTCATCTTTGGTCCAGGAAGTTAACTGTACAACACAAGGTGATTAATTTGTTTTTGCCATACTTTTTAACAGCAGAAAATATTAACTCTTTATAAATTATCCGTTATAGTTGTCCATTGTCACTTAACACCTTCTGTTGTGGAGGTTCAATGGTCAAACTCTTATTATGAATATTGTTTGTCTCGGATATAGGCATTATAATGTTGTATGTTATGACTTTGTCAAGTTATTATAATGCAGGGAACAATTAAAATTCCTTTGTTCCTTTATACTATGTTAGGAATTTGTCATTCAATATCAAATCTTGCCTTTGTTATACTTAAGGGATCAAGATGTTTGGTGACTCAGTTTGTATGTTGCAAGGGTAAAATATTTCGAAATCTGC